>NW_015160849.1:782973-810055 GCF_001447785.1 Gekko japonicus | reverse complement strand
TCTTCTTCTTCTTCTTCTTCTTCTTCTTCTTCTTCTTCTTCTTCTTCTTCTTCTTCTTCTTCTTCTTCTTCTTCTTCTTCTTCTTCCTTTGACACCCTTGCCCTACAGGGGTCACACCGCAAGTCAGCTGTGACTTGGCAAAACAAACAAAACAAAAAAATGTATTTTGACTCTGTTTTTAATTGTTTACATGATGTGTATTTGGGAAGGAGGTTGATTTTAATGTTTTTTTAAATGTGATTTTTTTAAATCATGTATGTTTTAAAATGTTAGCTGCCTTGGTGGCCCCTGTGAGGGCAGAAAAGAAGGATAATTTTTTAATAAAATAATGAGCAACCAGAGCTTGAGGCCCCTTCTGATCAGCCAGTTTATGACTGCTCTGTTTTGGAGGGAAAATCGGCTGAGGACAGGAGCACCCCCTTCAGCCACCTGAGGAAAACGAGACTGACTCCTGGCATGAGGAAAATTCTAGACTGCCATCTGAGGCCTCGTGTGGTGTAGGGGTGAGAGTGTTGGACTAGGATCTGGGACAAACACATGTTGCCTCCACAAACACATGTTGCCTCTGCTGCTAGCCAGGAGTACTTTGTCTGCATGGTGCTCAAAAGGAATGTCTGGCACAGCGGGTTCAGAGCCAGTTGGAAAGCCTGGCTCTAGAGCAGGGTTGCCCAGTGTGGTACTCACGTGCATCACGGCACCCACCAGTGCTTCACTTGGAGCCCACCAAGCTTTTCAGAAAATGGGCAGAGCCGCTGTAAGGCGGGGCTTATAATTAGCTCCCCTCATTCAAATGAAAGCGTTTCCCACAGCTGCAAAATGGCAAGGGAGGCATTGCATCTGGCTCCCATCTACTTAGGGCTGCCAAGCCGCGGCGGGGGATCTGTGCGTCGTCACAGGATCCCTGCCGCGGGGGGACAGCGATACGCGATGCACTGGCATCGCCAGGATGTGATGCTATGCGTCACTCTGGCAACGGGACTCCAAACAGCCCCGTTGCCAGAGCGATGCGTAGCGTCACATCCTGGCGATGCCAGTGCATCGCGTATTGCTGTCCCCCCGCGACAGGGATCCTGTGATGACGCACGGATCCCCCGCCATGGCTTGGCAGCCCTTCACTACCCAAAGGAGTCTCAGAGCGGCTTACAAACTCCTTTCCCTTCCCCTCCCCACAACAGACACCCTGTGAGGTAGGTGGGGCTGAGAGAGCTCTGACAGGAACTGCTCTTTTTCAAGGACAGCTCTTATCAGAACTACGGCTTGCCCAAGGTCATCCAGCAAGGTGCAAGTGGAGGAGTGGGGAATCAAACCCAGTTCTTCCAGAGTAGAGTCCGCGCACTTAACCACAACACCAAACTGGCTCAAACTGAGGGAGCTGTTGTAGCATTTGGCTCTGACTTCTGCGGCAGCCATTTTGGAGAGGCGCTCTCCCCTCCCTCCCAAAACTCCGCTGTTGTTCACCTTGTCCTTGTCCTACAGCCTTGTGTCATGTGGGGAAATGTGGCCGTGCCTGAACGAGGACCACACAGCTTCTGCAAACGCCCTGCTTGAAGCAACGATACTGACGCTTGCAGACAACCTGGGTGGGAGACGGCAAGCTATTTCCACAAACACATGCCGTCGTGACACAATAAAAATGTAGGTGTGGGGGGGGGGGGGCTTCAGAGGGAAAGAAGGTTGCTTAACCCGCTCTGTGCTAAGGAGTTTCCCCCTCTGCTCCTTCTAGGTGCCATCTGCTGGCCTTGGCATCTAGAGATCATTGTGTGGCAGGGTTGCCAGCGCCCAACACGTGGGCAGGGGATTCCCTCCCATCCGCCAGGCCCCGCTCTCTGCCGTCAATCAGCTGGCCGGTGGGGGGGACTTAACAGGAGCAAGAGGGAGGTCCAGGACAATGTCACTTCTGGCGTGTATTGGAAGTGACGTCCCCACAACGGCAACGGCCTGGCAATACTCTGGTATTTGGACAAAAACTCTATGGCAAAAGCCATTTTTACCATAGAGTTTTTGCTCGAATACCAGAGCATCGGCAAGATGGTGCAAATGTGATGACATCACTTCCAGTACACACCGGAGGTAATGTCACCAGCGATGTAGCCTTGGCATCCCTCCTGCTACTGGTAAGTCCCATCATCTCCTTCTGGTTGCCAGAAAGGACCTGGCAACCCTACTGTGTAACTATCAGTTTGGATATCCTTGGCTATTGCTGTCGGGAGAACCATCAGCGGCAGCATCATGGGTTGCCAACCTCCAGGTGGTGCCTGGAGTTTTCCTGGAATTATAACTGATCTCCAAACTAGAGAGACAAGTTCCCCTGGAGAAAATGGCTGCTTCGGAGGGTGGACTTTATGGCATTATAAGCTGCTGAGGTCCCTCCCCTCTCCAGGTTCCACCCCCAGGAATCTTGTAACCCAAAGTTGGCAATGTGAGTACTATAGGCTGAGATGGTGGAAGGGATCCCTCACAATGATTCTGCGCCAGTGTATCTCAAGGCCCCTACACTGCAAGCATGTGCATTCTGGTATGTCAAACAACTATTTTGGTACAGATTTTGGTCCCAACTTGACAGAATTTCAAATGCTGACACTACTGCTACTTGGAGTAGAATTGGTATCAATCCTAACTGAAAAGAGAACCCATGGACAAAAAGGACTCACTGATCTTCCTTTAATTCTTAAAGTGGCCATCTTGTAAACAATGCCAGAGATGTCTCTGATATGCTCTGGACGGGCAGGGCACTGACTCCTCTACATCTGCAAGAGGGACCAGAAAATAACGTGAGGCTGTTATTTGAGCAGAGACCGGGAATTCTCTCTACATGGACTGATTTGGAAGCAACTTCAGTCATGCCAGACTCCATCAGTCAGAAGAAAATGGTGTTACAGTTGGACAGTATCATCTTTGTTCATGGATGTCTTGCACAATAGGCATCGCCCACCTCACTCTCAGGTCCTTGCTGTATGTTCAGCAACATATGGAACATACTTTAAAGCCTCCCTCAGTATTTAAACGCTACATATTCTAGATTTGAATTCAAACTTTCTTTGTTTGCGCTGGAATTTTAAAAACGAAAGCCTTCTTCACTTATTTATTTTTTTAAAATGTTGGTCCGATGTAGTATCTATCAGAAAGCACAATACGGCACCTCTCCCCAACCCTCTCATACACGGTCTTAAAAAAAAAAAAAAAGACTTTAAAAAAAAGAAGAAAACACCCCTCATTAACTAAATGGAGAGCATAAACCTTAGCCTCTCAGCTAAGCCTTATCTACTCAGGATTTACTGCTTAATCCTAAAACCCAAGTGACCCATTTTCCCCTCTCCTGTTGATTTTTCTTATTGACAGCGACACAGGCAGAAAAAAAAAATTCTTCTTAGATCAAAATATCTAAGAAGCAAATCTTAACGCAACCATAATTGATCCTTAATTGGCCTTGGCCACTTGCTTATATTTTGGATAATTTGTTCTGTAAGGTCTCAAAAGTGCATTTTCTCTTCTAGGATAGCAGCCTTGGCAAATAATACTGAAAATGTGCATCTTGATGCCATGACGATAGGTATGTAGAGACATTTATGCCTTGTTGACTGTGCACCGATGCAGCTTTCCCAGTTCTGAACTTTGTCATGAATATTGGTTTAAGGTTTTTTTTGGTTTTTTTGAAAACCAAATACATTATATTTTCCCTTCATAGGGAGTGCATCTGGGCCTCTCCCTGCTGTGATCCCAAAGTAACCTAAGATTTTTCCTTCCTCCACCAAACTGCATTTAATAGCTATGTTATGAGTCCTGAACTACCGCACTAGTCTGTTTAATTGTTTAGATATACTTGCATTAAACTGTTATATTGCTAACTTCTTGCGTACCATTTTGAAAACTGTTGGTTAGCTATACATTTATCACACATATAAATAATGCCATTGTAAAATGCTGCATTTTTAAAAAATAAACTGAAACTTCTACGGTAATGGTTAACAAGGACTACAATTTCCGTCCTAACAAAGCTTTCTGAAGGCTGCTCTTAACCAGAAATTGACACGCTCTTCTAACAGTCTCACACCACGAATTTTCTACTTGGCCCTCCACCTCTTCAGCTGATAAAACGTCTCTTACTAACAAGTATCCTGTAACTCTTTTTCTGGTCATGAAGCACCCGTCTGACACCACACAGACCGATTCTCCAAAAAAAGAGATCTTTCTATCTGTGGAGTACACTCTAAGTAGAACTAAGCAGATGTATATTTCTCCCTCAAACCTTCAGTAAGGTATGCTAGTTTTATACTGCCTCACCTGCGTCCCAGTCGATTATTACCTTGAGAGCATCACTATCTCTGAGAGATGACAACTCCTCAGAAGAAAGGAGTTTCTCCATGACCTGTCCTTAAATCCTGTTCTGTTCCTTTTAAAACTGTCAGCATCAATGTAGGACACAGGCCTGTCACTGCTTTTTGTGATGTTACAGTCTAGTTAATTTTTTTCCAGCCGTCATCAAGCGTGCTTTAAAATATCCAACAAGGCTGAACAGGACAACAGCTTACCAAAACGTTATCTCAATTTTGTTTCATTTAAAAAAATTCAAACTTTCCGACAGCTAAATAAAAAGCAATGCTGATTATATAATATATGGGGGGCATACAGAAGAAAATGTCATGATAGGAATTCTTTACAGAAGCCAAAAAAATTATTATATACTAAGAGTATCAAAATGGGTGACATGAAAATACTATTCCTATGACAAATGCATACCACCACGTGCCACTGAGTTCTGTTGTTTACACAGCTTTAAGCTTTTTGGTCATTTTTAGCTATTTTTGATGTACTGGTGAATAGTGAAGCGGGTTTTACTAAAAGCAAATAGTTTTGTGGCTTTACTGCTGCACGCTGAAACATGTGAAACCAATATCACTACAGTTCTGGGGGCGTGAGATGTTCCATTTCTGTATTTTGGAAACAGTTCATTTTCTCTCTCTTATTCCCACAAAAACAAAAATCGCTCTTCCCCCCAAAAGCCCAACATGGACTGAATGAGGAACATAACATTTTTTGTAATTAGAGACAAGAGAAATGTCACATTTTTCTTGCCCCAATAGCTAGCTATTCCCGCTTTAAAATTTCCTTCACAGTCTGATTTTTGTTCACATTTCGGTTAACCATGGAGAATTTCTTTTTTTAAATTGATGTCAAATACTTGAAATAGTTTTAAACTAAGGAGATTTTTTTTAAAAAAATCAGTAAGAAAAAAAAAGTAATTCATCGGTTCTGAAATTAAAACCACTATAAATTCTGTTTTTTTTAAAAAAGATGCATACTGATACTGAACCTGCTAGTACGAGCTGCACACTAAAAGTTATATTGTAGCAACATGTTGAGGTAACAAACAACTGCAATAAAATATACGAATTGTAGTCATATAAAGTAATATCACGACACGTAAAGGGCAAACATTTGGCCAAGATATATTATACTAATTGGTTAATTGTTGCAGTCTCTCTTAGTGCAAAAATCCACAAACCTAGAGATGATTTTTAAAAAATATTTCCATCCATTTTCAACAACAATTTTTATTAGACAAGATAGTTTTTAATCTGGATGCAGTTTTTCCAGAAACAGACCAAGATCATTCCCATTTAATTCCAAAGAAGTAAGGCTCCTCTATGGGCACTACTAGCTTCCAGCTTCACATTTCTGCCTGATCGCAGCACGTACCCCGGCTTCTTTACTTTCAAAGCACATTACAGTTCGTGAAAAGCTGTCTTTCTTCCCTCTTGGATTGGTGTTAACATTTTAAGCACAACATCACAGCGTCCAAATCCTCAGGCAAAACAGTGAACTGAGGGGTTACTCACCTCAGCAAAACCACCACATCTTGGATGCCAACTCCTAATACATATTTTAACACAGTCCGGCTCACCTCCAAATGATCGGCCACAATCATGGAAAACCCAAATTGCTCTTCCAGCAACTTGCAACTCTAAACCCTTAGCAAGAGCTCCACTGCCCCAACATTGGGCTGCGCAGCTGGTAGCAGTGCCAGGAACTCAGAGACGCAGCAGCACGGAGGAGACTCCTGCCTTTTAGAGACTTAAGGCTGGGAGCCAGCGCTATCAGTGCGCCTCGACCACAACCCTAGCCAACAAAGCAGATGTGCTGAGGAAACTCTTGGCGACCCAGCCATTCTGACTGGGCACATTTGGACTGACCTGGCGCAAGAGTCCCGGAGCCTGTCCCGTCATGTACAGTTCTCCCACTGGGAGTTTCTCCCTGAACCAATTTTCTCTTTCTCTGGGGTGCAGACTCTCTGTTTCGTGTTCCAGTTCCAAGGGTGGTGGACAGATGGCCGGGTTAGTCCTGAGCCCTGCTGGAATGAGGGGAAAGAAGTGCATCGTCTCCTTCCCCACCCCCCACCCCGGTTTAGCCCACAGCAGATAAGCCAGAGTTAGACAGCATGAGCTCACAGCCCCCCCCCCCCGCCCCCCTCCACCAATCATCTCAATTAGTGCCACATGAGAGGAGTTTCTGCTTCAAATCTGCTTGGGGGGGGGGGCAGGCGGCCGGAGGGCAGGGCAGTCGCCTTTGCTATAAATATGGCTAAACAAAGGCGCTTGTCAAGGGGCCTGGAATGTCACATCCTCTTGCAATTGAGCTGTAAGAGCGCGACAGAGATGTGGACCAGGGAGAGAGGAAAGGGGGAGAACGGACCGCCGGCCCCACACAGAGGACCTGTCAGCTTCCTCCCAGGAGGCACCCAGGATGAATTAGCAGGCCCTAATTAGGGTCCTTTGCAAAGGTTACTGTATAAAGGGACACATCTCTGCCAAAGGAAGCCAAGCTAATACACGGGTAGCCACGTTAGTCCGTCTGCAGCAGTAGAAAAGAGCAAGGACCTTAGAGTCTAACAGCAGCTCCTTAAGAGAGCCAGTTTGGTGTCGTGGTTAAGTGCGCAGACTCTAATCTGGGAGAACTGGGTTTGACTCCCCACTCCTCCACTTGCACCTGGCTGGATGACCTCGGGCAAGCCGTAGTTCTGGCAGAGCTGTTCTCTCAAGGGCAGTTTCTGTCAAGAGCTCTCTCAGCCCCACCTACCTCACAGGGTGTCTGTTGTGGGGAGGGGAAGGGAAAAGGAGAGTTTGTAAGCCACTCTGAGATACCTTTGGGTAGTGAAGGGTGGGGTATCAATCCAATCTCTTCTTCTTCTTAAAATCTGACAAAAATTTGTGGCAGGAGATGAGCTTTGGTGAGTCGCTGCTCACTTCTAAGGATACTGAAGAGCAAGAGTCCAGGAGCACCTTAAAGTCTAGCAAAAATTTGTGGCAGGGGAAGACCTTTCGTGAGTCGCTGCTCACTTCTTCAGATATAAACGAAAGCTCGTAGCGTGCCACAGATTTTAAGCTGACACATGAAGGATTAAGCACAGACCTTACTTTGGCTAATTGGCACCGAATCCTCTGCCACAGTGCCCAAATTTGCACGGTGGCCATCACACCACTAAACAGCTATTTTTTTATATATATAAAGCTAAACCATGATTGAGATTTTCCTTCTAAAAAGGTATTTTCAGAGCACCTACACAGTTCCATCTGTTTCTTTCCAAATCCCCCCTTTTCTGGGAATCCTCGCTTAACCCATCTCTTCCCCCCCCCATCTTTGTTTCCAAACACAACAAAACCTAAGTAAACATAACTGCTTTCACTCACATCCATCCCTGGATACCACTATCTATAACAGTGGTGCAAACCTATGGCATGGGTGCCAGAGGTGGCACTCAGAGCCCTCTCTGTGGGCACGCGTGCCATCACCCCAGCCAGGCCCAGACCATCATTAAAGTGTCGAATTCTTTGCCAAATAATTTTAAGTAAATGAAAGCATTTGGGATTGCTTTCCTTACTTTGTTTGGATCATCGTAAGTTAATGTATGAGTTGTTTTTTCTAAACTAAAACCTCAGTATTCAGGTTAAATTGCCGTGTTGGCACTTTGCGATAAATAAGTGGGTTTTGGGTCGCAGTTTGGGCACTCGATCTCTAAAAGGTTCGCCATCACTGATCTATAACATCCCTTGCCTTCTAAAGGAACCAATGCATATATCAGTAATTGGGGGGGGGGGATAGTGTTCAGTCATGTGAGAAAGGCTCACCAAGACAGCCAATGTGGCGTAGTGGCTAGAGTGTTGGACTAGGATCTGGGAGACCCAGGTTCGATTCCCAATTCATGCCATGGGAGCTTGCGGGGTGCCCTTGGGCCAGTCACACTCTGTGAGCCTAACCTTCCTCACAGGATTGTTGTGAGGATAAAATGGAGGAGAGGAGAATGATGTAAATAAAGAAAATAAATACACACATCAATGCCCACTCCTGGATATATTAAAGACCTGAGCTGCATAGAGCTGGCAACCCAGCCTGAAACACAGGAAGGAGGTGGAATGACCCTGGGCTCTGCCTACATGCCCACCCGGTTCCTTCCTGTGTTTCCCTCTTGATTGCCAGTTCCTTGAAGTCCTTTGTGCTGGTTTTGTTCTCTAAAGCACCACGTGCCTTTTAATGACGCTAAACCATCAGTGCCAATAGTGTGTCGCATCCCAGGCACAGAAATGTGTCTAAACGAGGAACTTAATTTTTACCCCACTTTGACTCAAACTCAGTTCTCACATCTGTTTGTTAACTCTTGCATTTGAATGCTAATTTATTGCTATTCACAGAGTTTAAAAAGGTAAAGGTTCCCTTGCCCGAAAGCCAGTTGAATCCGACTCTAGGTTTGTGGTGCTCATCTCCGTTTCAAAGCCGAAGAGCCAGCGCTGTCCGAAGACGTTTCCGTGGCCATGTGGCCGGCATGACTAAACACCAAGGCGCACGGAACGCTGTTACCTTCCCACCAAAGTGGTACCTATTGCAATTTCTTGCTTTCGAACTGCTAGGTTGGCAGGAGCTGGAACTAGAGATGGGAGCTCACCCCTTCATGCGGCAACCCGGGTCTCGAACTGCTGAACTACCGACCTTCTACAGCCTGCAGTTCAGCGTCTTAACCACTTGAGCCACCGCAGCTCCTTCACAGAGTTTACCAACCCCCTTAATCCAATCTCAGCTACAGTCACCCTCTTACATATGCATTTTGACTCTAACTAGCCCTTCCTGGCAACTAACCCCCCCCCCCCACTATCTGTAATGGTTAAGGATGTCTTGTTTCACTATATGTGAAGAAGTGTCCGTGCACATGAAAACTTGTACTTTGGATGAAACTCTGTTGGCCTTAAAGGCGCCATTGGGCTCAGACTTTGTCCTGCTGCTTCAGACCAACACAGCCACCCACCTGAATGATTTCTACATGCGTTACTGCTACACGGTGAGGCACAACTCCACCCCATCCTCTTCAATACTTTGCTGACTGATTGGAGCTAAAATAGATGCACATCTTTGGCTAATCAAGAAGTTCGGCAGGCCGGTGGCTGGGCTGACAGCGCTGTAGTTCGGCAGCAACTGTTTTTTTTGTGATGCTGAAAATGCCTCCGCTGGCACTGGGAGGGGAAAAAAGCTTTTCCAGATATTGGATTAAAGCTATAAGTGTTGGGTTCACCTGACACCCACTGATGTCATAAGCTGTTTACCTTGATTTTGTGTTTTAGTTTGAGATCTAAGGTGTGTGTGTGTGGGAATTAAAAGGACTTTTTGGGGAAGCAAAGTACAAACGCATCTAACATTGCTTCTCTTCAACTCTGCCCATACATTATCCAGCTAATTAATGGGCTATTCCTGTCCTGGCTAGATTCCCCAAACCAGTACCCAGTTGTCAATCATAAAGGATTATTATCTGGTAGTATCATGCTCCTAAAGCCCTGCTCCAAGGTAATCTTTCAAATTTTTCAGTCTCTCTCACGCGACAGAATGCCAACAAACCAAGCAGGGTAATAAGTGCCATACAATAATAAGAAATGGTTTGACTGCCTGAAAAGTACTCAGAACGTGGAGTGATTCAGCAAGAGTGATTCAGCAAGAATACTTTATTAGATCAGGAACAAGACAAAGGAAACCCGCTCACAGGCCGGTTTATATGCGTTCAGAAAGCCCGCCACCAAGTACACCTAAACACACCCCCTACTCCCGATAGGCTATTTACAATAACCGGGCGACCATTGGTCTCCTGGCTGGGAAGCTAGCCCTTTGATTGGGCCGGCTAGGATCCTTTGGATCCTTTGTCTATCGACTGAAGCTACAGATGAATGGTGCCTGGCCAGCCCGGGCAAGTCCGGGCATGTCAGGCTGATGTCTTACACGTGGAAAGGCGGCAGTACATTACACCCCTCCCCCCATAGTCCAAACTACCCACATACAAAGTCCTGGAGGTATGCGGGAGACTTCCTGGGCCTTGTGGAACGGCGGAGTTCCGGGGTGCTGCTTGGGGCTCGCAAAGTCGGGTCCCGCCGAGGCCAACGGCCACCCCCTTCTCACCCAGTCCAGGACGCGGCAGAGGATAGGGTCCTTTTCGGTGCGCCGGGCCACCTCTTTCACGTGAACCGGCTGGTCGGGCAGCGTTTCCAGCAGCGCGATGTGATGGGCTGGGGCCGGGTCAGGCTCCGTTTCCGGCAGAGGCAGGCGGCTCAAGGCGTCCGCGTGGCCCATTGCCTTCCCGGGCCGGTGCAGGAGCCTGTAGTTGTAGCCCGCCAGGAAGACGGACCACCGGATCACTCGGGGCGAAGTCATCTGGGGGGTCTGGCGGTCCGGGGCGAACAGACCCAGGAGAGGCTTGTGGTCCGTGGGGACCGTGAAGGGCCGGCCGTAGAGGTAGTGGTGAAATTTTTTCACCCCGGCCACTATAGCAAGAGCCTCCTTGTCAATCTGCGCGTAGTTGCGCTCCGCCGCAGACAAGGTACGGGAGTAATAGGCCACAGGTACCTCCCGACCGTCAGGCAGTTTGTGCCCCAGGACCGCCCCGACCCCATATGGAGAGGCGTCGCAAGCCAGCACCACCGGCAGGTCCTCGTTGAAGTGTGCGAGTACCGAATTTGAGACGAGGAGGTCTTTGACCGCCTGGAAAGGCGCCTGCTGAGCCGTCCCCCAGACCCACGGCGCGCCCTTGTCGAGGAGCCGATGGAGGGGTTCGGCTACTGCAGCTTTGAGGGGAAGAAAAGAGTGGTAAAAGTTCAGGAGGCCTAAGAAGGCCTGTAGCTCGGTCTTTGATGTGGGGGCTGGGGCGTTCGAGATCGCTCTGGTCTTCTCCGCCGTGGGGTGAATGCCCTGTGCGTCGACCGCGAACCCTAGAAACTCCACTTTGGGCACGCCGAGCAAGCATTTTTCGCGCTTCACCTTCAGCCCCGCCTGGTCGAAGCGTTGGAGAACGGTACGGAGTCGGGTGGCAAACGACGCGGCGTCGGGGGCGGTGATCAAGACGTCATCTAGAAAGGGCTGTACCCCGGGGATACCTTTGAGGAGAGAGTCCATGAAAGATTGAAAAATCCCCGGAGCCACCGAGACGCCGAACTGGAGCCGGTGGACCTTGAAAGCCCCTCTGTGCGTGGCGATCGTCTGGGCTTCCGCCGTGGCGGCGTCCACCGGCAGCTGCTGATAGGCCTGCGCCAAGTCCAGCTTTCCGAATATGCGAGCCCCCGCGAGCGCCGCCAGCACGTGGCTGACCACCGGAACGGGGTACGCGTGGTCCTGCAGTGCTTTGTTAATTGTGCACTTATAGTCCGCACAGATCCGGACGTCCCCGTTTGGTTTGATCGGTGTGACAATGGGGGTTTCCCAGCGTGCCGATGCCACCGGCTCCAACACCCCTTGCGCCACCAGCTTGTCGAGTTCCGCCTCGATTTTCGGCCTTACCGTTAAGGGCGGAAACCTGGCCTTGATCCGTATGGGCCGGACCGCCGGGTCCAGGTCCAGGGAGATGGGGGCCCCCGTGAACTTGCCTAAGGACCCATCGAAAACCCGGGGGAATTCGTTGCAAACGTCCGCGAAATCGGCTTGCTGCAGCTGGTGGATGCCCCCGATGGTCAGGCCCAGCGGCTTAAACCACGACATCCCCAGGAGACTGGAAAGCCGGCCCCCCACCACCAGAATGTCCAAACAACCCTTGAAGTCCTGGAACTCCACCAGGAACGTGCCCCAGCCCCGCACCACCA
The DNA here is from genome assembly GCF_001447785.1 of Gekko japonicus. Taxonomy (NCBI): domain Eukaryota; kingdom Metazoa; phylum Chordata; class Lepidosauria; order Squamata; family Gekkonidae; genus Gekko; species Gekko japonicus. The sequence continues at coordinate 797,957 of NW_015160849.1, read as the reverse complement.
CAGGATTCTTATTGAAATCCTGAAGCCTGATGTGTGGTTTGCGCAGAGGGGGTCCCCCGTTGGGACACACTGTCCGCAACGTCTCCTCCGAGATAATGGTAAACTCGGAGCCCGTGTCAAGTTCCATGCTACAGGGGGACCCCTCTATCCGGACCGTAACATGGACTTTGTTTCGGCTCTGACGGGGCAAGTCACCTACCTGGGGCTGGGGCTGGTGGCCGACGGCATTTGTGTCGATCGAATGGAGGTCCACCGTGTGGATGGGTTCCCACTGGTGGCTGGGTTTCCTGGGTGGCTGGCGGCGGCTGCGGCAGACCTTGGCGATGTGGCCCTGCTTGTTGCAGGACCTGCAGACCGCCTCGCGGAAACGGCAGCTCCGACGTTCATGCGCGTCCCCGCAGCTGGCACAGGAGGAAGCTGGCTCCGACGGCCTCGCTGGCGGTGCGCCCTTCGAACGGTGAGGTTGTGACGGCTTGCGGTGGAGTTGCGCCACTGCCTCCTCTTCGGAGTCGGCCGAATCCCCTCCGGTTTGGGTGTGGTGTACCCGATGGCCGCTGTGGCCCGGATGCTCATTCTTGAAAGCAGCCGCATCCTTTAAAGCCGTGGCTAGCGTGAGGTCATCATCACGAATGAGGCGCCTCCTCAGTTTGGCCTCTCGTAAACCCAACAAGAACTGATTCAGCAGGGTCTCGTCCAGGTTGCTGAAATCGCATTTCATGGCGGCCTTGCGAAGGTTGGCCAGGAAGTCCGCAGCTTTCTCTTCGGGGCCCTGGACCTTCACAAAAAAATCCATGCGGGCCGCAAATTTGGAGGGCTGTGGCGCTAGATGGGCCGTGAGAGCCGTGATGAGGGCCTCGAAGCTCACCTCCTCTACCTCCTTAGGTGAGATTAGGTTCTGCAGAAGGAGCAGGGTGTCCATCCCACACAGCCGGATGAGCTGGGATCTCTTCAATTCGGCGTCGGTGACCCGCATGCAGGCGAGGTAGTGCTTGAGGATCCTCACCCATGTGGTCCATCGTTCGGGGTGGGCCAAGTCAAACGGAGCGATGCCTTCATGCGAGGTTCCTGCTGGAGCTGCGGTGGCGACCCCGGAGGACGCGTTGGGCCCAGAGGATGAGGAGGTGGAAGCAGAGGAGGGAGCGGAGGTGGCATTTTGCTCCGACATTTCCGCGGATGCTCTTGGACGCTCGGAGGACCGGGGAGGCGGGCGCGATGGTCGAGCGAGCTGAGCCTGAGGCGTGCTAGGCGGCGGCCGCGACTGGGGCATGGAGAGCGATGCTGCTGCTCGAGGGGTCAGCAGTGTGCGAAGCGGAGCCGGGAGCGGAGCAATGAGCAGTTGCCGGAGAGCTAGGATGCGAAGTTGCGTGGATCCCGGAGATGTCTCGGCGTCAGGGTCGGAGCGGTACTCGTGTTGGCGTCCGGGTCCTGTTCATGGGGTCGTAGATCCCACCTTCGTCGCGAGTGAAAAGTACTCAGAACGTGGAGTGATTCAGCAAGAGTGATTCAGCAAGAGTACTTTATTAGATCAGGAACAAGACAAAGGAAACCTGCTCACAGGCCGGTTTATATGCGTTCAGAAAGCCCGCCACCAAGTACACCTAAACACACCCCCTACTCCCGATAGGCTATTTACAATAACCGGGCGACCATTGGTCTCCTGGCTGGGAAGCTAGCCCTTTGATTGGGCCGGCTAGGATCCTTTGGATCCTTTGTCTATCGACTGAAGCTACAGATGAATGGTGCCTGGCCAGCCCGGGCAAGTCCGGGCATGTCAGGCTGATGTCTTACACGTGGAAAGGCGGCAGTACATTACACCACCACTCACAATGACATTATGCAAACATTTCACAAAATGCTTACAATAAAATTGGTTCATGGAGGCGGTCAGTTCTCTTGAAATAGGAGGCTGAAGTTGGTTCCTTATTCGCAGTTCCTTATTCATTCCTTGTTCGTGACTTATTCATGAATTCGGCCAGAAACTCTGAGGAGAGTCAGAAAGCTCTGAACCCCAAAATAAGGTCTGGACCACTACATATCATGTTTTTACAGTCAGCGATAAAGCTACGCCAGGAAACTACCAAATGAGTAATTGTTTTATGCAACATTATGAAATATTATGTAGTCGGTAAAATGCTTGGCTCTATATGTTCTATATGGTTTTAAATGTATATTTCTCTTTTAAGGTATTTTTATGCCAATAAAGGCTAACTGAACTGAATATACCCCCAGGTTCACAGGACTCTCCCCTTCAAGAAGATATATCCTGTTTCCTGGTCCGAAGCACGATTCTTGTGCCAGCTGCTCCAAAGTGGGGTGCCCCTAGGAAAATCACACAGGCAGACACTGGGCCCAGGCTGCACCCCAAAACAATCTTTGAACCATCCCAAATGACACATCACCGTGCTCTGGGAATTGTCCTCTGCAAGGAGACGTACAGCACTGCCCGGTCAAAACACTGGTTCTGGCACCACAAGCTTCTATTTGGAGTGCCTCCAAGAGGCCCCTACTTCTAAGGAGATTGAACCTGGGGGTATATGATATGTGTTGGTCCAGACCTTATTTTGGGATTTAGAGCTTTCCCACTCTCCTCAGTGTTTCTGGACGAATTCATGAATAAGTCACGAACAAGGAATGAATAAGGAACTGCAGACAAGGAACCAACTTCAGCCTCCTTCGAACCATACCAAATCCTTCAGCAATGCTGCAATTTCAGCCATGAATGAAAACCACCAAATGTGTTTTCAATGGCAGGTTCAACAGCTATCAGAAAGCCACTGAGTCCAAAATTACATCTTTGGGCAGACAATACCCAGAGGCCAAACACACGGGGGCAAGCATTGACTTCAGCATGCATCTCCAAACCATGGTTCTCAGTTTGCTCTGTAACCCTTCCACCCACTGAACTTCCTTCCTTCAAAAGGACCATCCGGTCATCCAGTTACTTCAAAACCCCAGACACAATTAACAGTTCAGTTGGTACACTTGTACAGTTTGACAATCACTGCACGTTTCACCGGATTTTCAGTAGTGACTGTGAGCCACTGAGTGTTTATTCAGGGCCATTCACACATATTTTCTCAGCAATCTTTTAAACACCCCCATAAAGAAGGCCATGCTAGCTGGATGGGCCAGGCTGGCCCTAAGCAGGTTCGGCCTTGGTTAGGACTTGGATGGGAAACCACCAGGGAACTCCAGAGTTGTGACATGGAAGCAGGCAAGAACAAAACCACCTTCGTCCATCCCTTGCCTTGAAAAACTAATGGTGACTGAAGAAGTGGTGGCTGAGCAGCCTGAGGGATTCTGGACGGAAGCATACTGCTTTGATCCACTCCAGTCTGGTTTCAAGCCTGATCATGGGGTTGGACATGGCTTTGGTTGCCGTGGTGGATGACCTGCACTGGGAGAAGGACAGGTGAACGATGACCCTGCTGATTCTCCTGGACCGCTCAGCAGCTTCTGATCTCACCGATCGTGGTACCCTGCTAGACTGCCTTGGGACTGAGGCTGGGAAGCCCTGTTCTGCAGTGGCCTTGGTGCTACCTTGAAAGTAGGTTTCCGAGCTTGGATGCCTGGGTTGCTGCTGCCGCTCAGCCCCTTGGCTTCTGGCCTACGGGGTCCCACAGGTTCCATCTTCTTCCCCTTGCTTTTAAATATTGACATAATGTCACTGGGAGAGGTCATCTGGAGATTTGGGCTGCGTTATACCACCAGTATACGGATGGCGCTCAGCTCTGTCTCACTCTTCCAGCAGACCCCAGGGAGGCTCTGGGAACCATGAAGAGGTCTGGAAAAAGTTTTGGAGTGGATGAGACCTAACAAGCTGAAATGTAATCCTGACAAAATGGAGGTGCTACTGGTGAAGGGAAGGTTTGGCCCAGGAACTGAGGTATCTCCTGTTCTGGATGGCGTGGCACTCCCCTAAAGAAGCAGGTTCATAGCTTGGGTTTGCTCCTGGACCCAGGCCTCCTGTTGGATGAAGAGGTGGCAGCTGTGCCCAGGGTTACCTTTTACCACCTCTGGGTAGGGAGCCAGCTGTGGCACTCCCGGGGCAGAAAAGACCTGGCCACTGTGGCGCATGCCCCGGTAACACGTAGGCCCTGGTCACACGGGCCAGAAAACGCGGGGCGGAGGCGTGGCTCTCTGCACTGTCGCGATCTGATGCGCAATTAGGCGATCAGACTTGACAGCGGCACACTGGGGCTTCCACCGTCGGCGCAATGATGCTCCTTGTGTAATGTGTGTTAATATGGCAATGCATATTGGTTACAGCAGTACTTAAGGCACGCGTAATACAATGTCATGATTAGATAAAGCAGAACAGGAAACATCCACTCTGGGGTGGCGGTTGAAGTCTCACTATAAGATCCGGGAGACCCAGGTTTGAATCCTCACTCCATAGAAGCTTGCTGGGGGGAAGGAACAATGATGAACCTACCTCTGTGGGCAGCTCAGGAGAAAACAAGAACCTGCAGGGGGGGGAGGAGGAGAGCCCACCATGTGGGAGGAGAGCAGAACGAAGAGTCAGCCTCTAGGGGGGAGGGGGAGAAAGGAGACGCCCCTCCTGCCTCCAAGTCTCTGCAGGCCAACTCCTCGTTCTAAGGCATTAGAGGCACCCAGCCAAGCCAAGTGCCTTCTGGAGAATCTCATTAGCACTGCAGAGATTAGATACAACTTTGAGAGACATGTTGATGCCAATTTCAGACCGGCGCTGCCACATTCAATTGCCCTGACCGGGACCTTGTTGCAAGAAGCAGAGCGGTGGGAGCGGTTTCATGCGGCAATGCAAACCGACCCCGCTAGCTTCCAGCAGGGAAGGCGGTTTTTTAAAATTTGTGTTTCAGTCATGTTGGAAGAGGGAGGAGGGAGTTGTCTCATTTCTGCACCCAGTTATAAAATTCTGTGTTAAACTGCCATCACATCAGCAGCTGATTCAGCGACAGACATAAGCCAAATCGTAAAAAGCCCGGATGACGAAGAGAGCTGTGTTTCTCGAAAGCTTACGCTACAATAAAGTTTGTTAGTCTTAAAGGTGCTACTGGGCTCTCCGCTGTTTTGCAGCAACAGACTAACGCGGCTAACTCCTCTGGACCTAAGACATCCGCCAGCAGCTCTGGCAAGAAAACAATTAATTGAAAACAACACTTCTGAATTATTGGACAACACCACCCAACAACAGGTGCACCCGCGCGTGCACAGACACAGTCCACACGTGCCTGAAACACAGGTGGAATGCAAACACAGGCATGTATCTGTAGCCACAAGCACAGCTAAAGGATGGCCAGGCTCTTACACACACGTACACAAGAGACAAATGTGCAAGCACCAGCTGTCCTCCTGAGTCGTCCCCACCAGTTGACGGGAAACACCATCAACAAAGCCGGCACTGAATTTATTTATTTATTTATTTATTATTCAGCTTATACCCCGCCCTCCCCGCAAAGCAGGCTCCGGGCAGCTTACATTCATTAAAACATATTGCACGATATATGGATAGCAATTAAAATCCAATAAAATCAACATAAAACAATTCAAGTTCAATAATAATAATAGTAACAAGTAATAAGTGCTGTCGATGTTTGGCTAATTGTACAAGACGGCGTACTTTTTGTAAATTTTTCCGTTTCTCAATGTTTGTTTGTTTGTTTATTTCACTTTCCCCCCGGGCTCAGGGCGGCTTCCAAAAACTGGTGAGCAATATACATTTTACAGTAATAGAATAAAATGCATCATTTAAAAACATAAACAAGTCAATATAAAACATTCATTCGATGGCGATAAAAATAAAATGCAGTTTAGGGACACATTCAGCGGTGCCACCGCGCTAGGTCGTGTTGGATCAGAGTTCACGCAGGGCGCTGCAGGTAGGACGTCACTCCTAGCGGAACGCCTGCCTAAAAAGTTTTGTTTTCACGGCCCTGTTTCACGGAGTTCAACAGATATTTCCAAGCACAAGGTTGCCAAATACCGAAATATTTATCCAAATTTTTCAATGAACGCTGCAAAAAGTCTCTCTTAGTGAGCTCAAAGCTTCCTCCAAAATGAAAAGACATTGAAACAGGAGGATATCTGGACCTCTGTTGGAGGAAGACTGAGCACTTATTCAAAATAGACTTAAAATAGACCCTCTTAAAACATTTGTATTATTAAGGAGGACTGATATTAATAAAGGGGCTGTGCAATATCTTTTGTGATAAATTAAGAGACGATACTTGGATGTTTTGATATATTATTCTTTCTATGTATTAAGGCTTATATGATAAATAATATATGGTGAATAAATTGTAAAAATATAATACAAAAACATATTTTAAAAAATTATTTGAGATATTTTATAATTGTCTGTAGCACTGTATTTGCTGATTTTTGGTATTTTCTACCAGGGCCAGCAGAAGCCTTCCGGGTACCCTAGCCTAGGGCACTCAAGCCACTCCATGCCCTGCCCCACCATGGGCAGATGGCACTTGCCCTCCTCCCCCGCCCCCAGCACCATGCCAAGGTGGTGTCCCCCTCCTAGCTCTGAGTGTGGTGGCAAACTGGTGCTTGCCTTCCTCATTCCCTGTGCAGTAGCACAGCAGGAAGTCACCACCTGCCTTTTCACCACCAATGAGGCAAGAACGTGGTGAGGGCTGGGCCAGACCTTCCTCTGTCCTCCCCTCTGCTGGATGGAGGGAGTGAGGGAAGGAGCAGGGTCACCGTCAGCCACACACAAGGGGCAAGGGTACCACCTGGGGCAGACCCAGACTCTGTAAGGGGCCGGCAAGCAGGCAGTGGATGGGGGAAGGCCTGGTTGCCACCCCTCCACCTCTAGGCAATTGCCTAGGACTATGCAGAGGATGAGCCAGCCCAAGTTTTAGAAGTCAGGTTGGCAAGGTTGTTCAGTCCAAGGTCAAGCTTCCAAGAATTACACAAGGCAGAGTCAGTGGCTTAGCGTCTATCGTCCACATGTGACAGCCTCTCTTAGCTAGTTTTTTTAGCCCCATGCATAAGGGTCATGCTTGTAGACAGCTGCTCAGAAGTAATTCTGCAAATACTCATCTTTGTCATCAGCAAGCAGCTGCCGTCGGGCCAGGAGTCGTGCACTCTGCCTTCTTGCCTGTAGCTCTGTTCTCAGCCTCTGTCAGTAGCACTCTAAGGGTATAAGAAATACTGGTGGCCTGGGAATGGCTAACTGAGGCTCAACTGATGAATCAAGGCTGGAGGGTATCAGTGGCTCTACACTAGCTGTTGGCTGCGAATCCTGAAAAGCCTGCATCTCATTCTCTTGCTGGTCAACTTCTGTTAATTCATGGCTGGCTCACTATTGTCGAGCCCTTGCTGACCCACAACAACAGTTTCAGAGGGTCTGCAGTAGAACACTTAGATTTGAGTTGAGTAGCACTTTGGAGACCAACAAGAGATTTAGGGTATAAGCTTTTGAGAGGAGCTTTAACTTTTGAAAGCGTATAACCTGAAAGTCCTGTTTGTCTCTAAGATGCAACTGGACTCAAATTGAACATTTCTACCAACAGAATAACTTTCTTCCGGCAGAAGGAGTCATCCACCCCTCTGGCTCCTTCCACCAGTGGAAAGCACCTCCACTGGTGGAAGAGAGCCATAATCTTGTACACATCTACAACCGTCTTTTGTTCTATAACAAAAAAGAGCCATAATCTTAAGACTTTTTCCTCTTACTGGGAATTTCATCCAACCTACTATGAACATGTTCTTACATCAAGTTTCTACTTCTCTCATATATAGTCTCTGGAAAAAATCCTCTGTTGTCACTCGAACAATTGGTAGATTTCCTGCTTTACATATAATTACTACTCTTCTAAACACCAAAAGCCCCTTCTATTTAATTCCTGGCTCTGAAGACAGCTCAGAATTAGATGCATTTGGGTTCAAAATTTGACATGGGTAGTTCTTGAAACAAGCCTATAAACGGAAAGCCATTATTTCCCTTTAGTCGAGAATTTCGCTTAATCTGTTTCATTTGATCAGCAAGATGTATCACCACAGCCAATTCATGTTGTATTACTCTTCATTCCTGTAATACTGCTCTTGGAGAAAATAATGGATTATGCTCTTTTCTTTGTCTGAATAAGACGTCTCAGTCCCAGCGATAAAAACGTCTTCAGCTGAGCCATTAAACAAGCAAAGTAAAATGAATCAACAGAGCAGAAGTAGCAGATTTAATTACGGCTTAGAAGTAGGAACTAATTACGGGGTTCATAAGCCACACGCCAGTCTCTTCATGGACCATGTGCCAGAGGAACCTGTGCAGACTCAGCAGAAGCTCACAATGGGCTAAAATATTTTCACAATAGATTTTAATTTTTTAAAAATATATATATTAAATTATTGCATATTGAGTTTAGATTTAGATGGCTTGTTTGGTTTGTTAACCAGAAAATTCAGTAGACAGAACGGCATTGTTACATGAGACATTTTCAGATACTCAGGTTTAGAACAAAGCTCAAGTCGAGTGGCACCTTTAAGACCAAGAAAGTTTAATTCTGGGTATAAGCTTTCATGTGCATGCCCAGCAGGGTATAATGCCATAGAGTCCACCTTCCAAAGCAGCCATTTTATCCAAGGGAACTGATTTATGTCATCTGGAGTTCAGCTGTAATTCCAGGAGATCTACAGGCCTCACATGAAGGTTCAGCAACAAACACACAGGAAACACAGTAAGGTTGAGCAAACGTAGAAAAACACTGTGTTAGAACCAAACACACAATAGTACTATTATGCTACCATGTCTTCATATATTGATTTAAAGCATATACTTAAATACAATAGAGACCCTAGTGTATCTTATTCATTATAGTACAAAAACCTAAAGAACATGATATATCTTCTATAGAATTGTTGGCTTGTGCATTGTGGCACTGTAAGCTTTGGTTCCAGGAAAAATAATTTTGACTGAAGAAGAATCTCTCAAAACACGCAATTTTTGCCTGGGAGGTGTGTTGTGTTGATGCCTGCCATATCTCTTTTTGGAAAGCATAACAGCCTGCTCTCATCAATGAGGACTGCTGCATCTCTCATCAGTAAGCAAGATAGTCTACAGCATTGGAACCTGTCTCTGTAGCTGTGGACTTTTCTACTAGATATATAATGTCCTTTAGGTTTTTGTACTATAATGAAGCTCAAGGACTTTGGCCACCAAATGAGAAGGGAGCACTCATTGGAGAAGACCCTGGTGCTGGGAAAGATCGAAGGTAAAAGAAGAAGGGGACGGCAAAGGATGAGATGGTTAGACAGTGTCATAGATGCAACGAACATGAAACTGGGCAAACTTTAGAGGACGGCGGAAGACAGGAAGGCCTGGCGTGATCTGGTCCATGGGGTCGCAAAGAGTCGGACTCGACTGTGCGACTGAGTTATTCCGCCAAGCATTCAACAACCTGGATTGAGTATGTAGCACTTTATGGTCGTCATCTTGAGTAGGTTATACTGTGTGTAAATTGTGGTTTTAATGTTTTGTATAGATTGTTTTAGATGAGTTGTTTTATTGTTTTATTGTTGTAAGCCGCCCTGAGCCGCTTCGGCGGGTGTGTAAATTGTGGTTTTAATGTTTTGTATAGATTGTTTTAGATGAGTTGTTTTATTGTTTTATTGTTGTAAGCCGCCCTGAGCCGCTTCGGCGGGAGGGCGGGATAAAAATCAAATAAATAAATAAATATAACAACAGCTATAATGAATAAGATACATTAAGGTCTCTGTTGTATTCAAGTATATGATTTAAATCAATATATGAAGACATAGTAGCATAATAGTATTGAGTGTTTTGTTCTAACACGGTGTTTTTCTATGTTTGCTCACCTGGAGGTTGGCAACCCTCCCACGGAGATAGAAAGGCCACTGTCTCTCAGCACCATTAGTGTCATCAGGTGGCTATGTATACATTCTTACATTAAATCAAGCGTAATGAATAAATAACAACGATCGTATACTACTAGCATTGATTATGGCTGTTCGATGAAGGATATGTTTAAGTCAGTATGCAGAGATTGGAAGGGGGGGAGTGTGATGACAGTGGCAAATCGCAGAATCCCGATACACACAGTCTTTCATAGGGTTACCAACCTCCAGGTGGGGTCTGGAGATTTCCCAGAATTGCAACAGATTTCCAGATGACCAAGATCTGTCCCCCTGGAGAAATGGCTCCTTCAGATGGTGGACACCACGGCTATATATCCTGCTTAGGTCCCTCCCCTCCCCAAACCCTGCCATCCCCAGGCTTCACCCCCAAAATCCCCAGGTATTTCCCAACTGGGAGCTGGCAACTGTGTTCATATACGCATGCAGCTTCCCACATCAGGCGACATTTCAGGAGACAAAGTGAGGAATGATCTCGGTATACCACCCTCTTCCCCCCAAATGATCAGTACAGTATAAGAACATAAGAGAAGCCAATGTTGGATCAGGCCAATGGCCCATCTAGTCCAACACTCTGCGTCACACAGTGGCCAAAAATACCAGGTGCCATCAGGAAATCCAGCAGTGGGGCCAGGACATTAGAAGCCCTCCCACTGCTGCCCCCCACCCCAAGCACCAAGAATACAGTGCCCCAGCCTGTGAGTTCCTATCTATACCTTGTGGCTAATAGCCACTGATGGACCTCTGCTCCATATGTTTATCCAGTTCCCTCTTGAAGCCGTCCATGCTTGTAGCCGCCACCACCTCCTGTGGCAGTGAATTCCATGTGTTAATCACTCTTTGGGTGAAGAGGAACTTCCTTTTAACTGTTCTAACCCGACCGCTCAGCAATTTCATGGAGTGACCATGAGTTCTTGTATTGTGAGAAAGGGAGAAAAGTACTTCTTTCTCGACCTGCTCTATCCCATGGCAAAAGGGTTCAATGTGGCCAAGTGCAAAGTGATGCACATTGGGGCCAAAAATCCTGACTATAAATACATACTGATGGGGTCCAAACTGGCAGAAACTGATCAAGAGGGAGATCTTGGAGTTGTTGTGGATAACTTGCTGAAAATGTTGAAACAGTGTACGATTGCAGTAAAAAAAAGGCCAACGCTATGCTGGAGATGATGAGGAAGGGAATTGAAAACAAATCAGCCAGTATCATAATGCCCCTGTATAAATGGATGATGTGACCTCATTTGGAATATTGTGTGCAATTCTGGTCAGCACACCTCAAAAAGGATATTATAGCATTGGAAAAAGTGCAGAAAAGGGCAACTAGAATGACAAAAGGGTTGGAACACTTTCCCTATGAAGAAAGGTTAAAGTGCTTGGGGCTCTTTAGCTTGGAGAAACAACAACTGAGGGGTGACATGATAGAGGTTTACAAGATTATGCATCGGATAGAGCAGATAGAGAAAGAAGTACTTTTCTCCCTTTCTCACAATACCAGAACTCGTGGGCACGCAATGAAATTGCTGAGCAGTTGGGTTAGGATGGATAAAAGGAAGTACGTCTTCACTCAGAGAGTGACTAACACATGGAATTCACTGCCACAGGAGGTGGTGGCGGCTACAAGCATAGACGGCTTCAAGAGGGAATTGGACAGGAGGCAGGAGCAGAGGTCCATCGGTGGCTATTAGCCACAAGGTTTAGATAGGCACCCTCAGTCTGGGGCAAGTGATGCTCTGTATTCTTGGTACTTGGGGGGGGGGGCAAAGGTAGGAGCGCTTCTAGTGTCCTGGTGATACTGGTGGACCTCCTGATGGCCCCTGGTATTTCTGGCCACTGTGTGACAGAGTGTTGGACTGGATAGGCCATTGGCCTGATCCATCATTGGCTTGTCTTACGTTCTTATGAGAGAAGCTGCTCTTCAATGAGAAGAAAAACCAGGGAGGGCTTAGTCTGTCCTGAGAGTTTATAGAATTCTGGAGAGGAAGGCTGTGGGAATGAGGGACATTTCCAAATTGTTCCTCTTCCCCATGATTCCATGGGGGACCCCAGCTTGTGTCCTTTTAAGGCTGTTCAGAACTTGCCCTAGGACTTGCAACAGCCACAGAAGAAATCTCAACTGAGCATTGCAGCTACGTTTGGTTGATTGGAAGCCTTTAAGAAACTAACTGCGAATTTGGTTATTGAATATATATATATATATACATACATACATACACACACACACACACACGGGTCATTTCGTAGAAAAAAAGGTGCAGGAACTCATTAGCGTAACTCATTAGCATAACTTATTTGCTTATGCCACACACCCTGACATCACCTGAAGTGTGTCAGAAGGCAACACCCACCACCGCTCAGGCTCCACTGGACTGTTTTGGATTGCTAGCTATTGGGGGGGGGGCGTGCAGATCTGTCCTCGCAGAGGAGGGAGAGCTTTTACCTTGGTAAAACTTGGTCTTAAAGGTGCCACTGGACTGTTTTGGACCGGGGGGCCGGGGGGGGGAGCTCTGCAACTTACCTGGCTGCTTCTTGCTCTGACTGAGGGCTGCTGGGAGCAGGGGGTGGGGCTTGTTGCATGTGCCCGTCCCCTGGGCTCTTTACTGCCAGAGCTGCGCTCCTGCAGGAAATGACCCCTATATATAATGACCCCTAGATAGATAGATAGATAGAGAGATAGAGATAGATAGATAGATAGATAGATAGATAGAGAGAGAGAGAGAGAGAGAGAGAGAGAGAGAGAGAGAGAGAGAATGAATAAGGAACAGAGTTTGAAAAATTGTTTGGGGGCATTGATTGTGATGAAAGCAGGTCTGGAGAATGGTATCTTAATTTAAATGTTTTGGTATTGTGACTAATATTCTGATGTTACCAAATATGAAATGATTCAGAGACCTCATACCTCCAGCATTTCCAGATGGAAACATCTGAAGAGGATTGCATTGATTGTATCTGCGTTGCCAAAGCAAGCACGGCCATTGAGACAGGATGTTTATGGGCTCCTATGATACATCTTACACATCTACATTCAATTTTTTAGTGATTGCATGTTTTATACTTCAATGTGTCTACAGATTTAAAGTTTATATATAGGAAGAAGATTGTCATAAATTTAATTCTGAACCAGGCCTCAGAGTCTGGATTAACAGATATGCAAAATGGAGCTAGGGATGGATAGGGGGAGATTTCTCTAAAAATCTAAAGGAAGTCCCAAACTGGCATAAATTTTGAAATCTTAAAAAAAAATACATAAGGGGATTAAAACTCCCCCAAATAACAGAAACAACACGTGTAGCTTTAAGGGGGGGAAAACACCCACTGAGCTCTCAGTTGCCATTTTGGAGGTTGTTAGGCAACTATAACAATATTGCTGAGTCTCCCATGCCTTGGTTTCTGTAAAGCAAAAACATGGAGAGGAGGAGATACAAGGGTGGACAGTCCAGGACAGGGTCCCATCCCATCATAGCCTCTAATGGAGCGGGACTCACTGGCCCAGTGCTGGCCCACCATGCAACTTGCCCAGACTTTTCTCAGGGAAAGCCTGTCTGGGGGAGGGAAGGATGGAAAGTTAAAAACCGAGGAGCAGATCAAGTTAAGTTGTAGGCGTCAGTAAAGGCAAGTTGGCTGGTGGAAGAGAAGGAAGCAGGAAAGAGGGAGCAGCATAGAAACTTTCAAAGAAGGGAAATAGGAAATAGTGAGGAAGAGGAAAATGAGATGCCCCCTGCAAATCCTTGCAGGGCCCCACTTGGATATATGTACTTTTGGTCCTATTATATTATTACAGTTGCATTTTGCAGCATTTCAGGTTCTTTCTAATTAAAAAAAAATCTCAGATTCTGGAACTTTTGAACATTTTCACTTTGACTACATCAGACTTTTTTGTTTTTTGATGGATACTTGGTCACCTGCTGGTTTGGCTCAAAGTCTGTTTGCCAGCTGCAATCAGCACAAGTGACTTTCCAGAAACTGGGCTGCATCCGGCCAGCTTGTGAAAGTGGAAGGAGGGGGCTCTTTTGGACCCCTGAAAAGGCTGCAACCCTGAGGCCCAGATAGGCAAAAACTACAGTGAGGAAGGAAGCAGAGCGAGGCAGAGTTGAAAGCTGGACCAGTTTTCCCACATTCAAACAGTTTGCATATGCTCAGTCATGCGAAAAAGAAAAAAGGCGATTGCACATGTGTGATCACATATTATGTGCATCCCGTATTCACTGCATGCCACGTTTCTAAGTGCACAAAATACCAACACTTCAAACTTAGTGACTTGCTGACATCTCCCTGAGTCAGTGATCAGTAATAGCAAAGGCAGGTGGTCGGCATAGATCTGGATCAATTTATACATGTGCATTCTCGTACTGCCTCATGGGAAGTGTAGTTTTGTTTCCTGACAAAGCCCCTTGACACAGGGCTCAGTTCCAATGTCAAATGAAACACTGAGGCAATACAGTGAGAAGTCTGATTTAGACATAAATGAAAAGGTAGATAACAGCAGGTTCAAATGTCAGTAACGTCGGTTTCAAAGTTCTTGGCATTTCTAACTATAAAAAGAATGCAGGTTGGTATCTGCTTAACAAAGGAGTGCCGAGACAATTTACAAAACAAGTGACTAATTGTGACAGTGGGAGTAAGATTACGCTGGCTGACTCAGAAGTAAAAATTACTGTGTTTCGAGTAAAAAAGAGCTAGATGGTATTTATTCACTGCCACCGGGCTAAAAATAATTAAAATACCAACTTTCTTTTACAGGGATCAAAGGCTAGGCTGTGGTTTGTTTCTCCCCCCCCCTCCTAATATTTTAAATAAAAGAATATTTCCTACACAGTTCCAAACTGTCTTCTCCCAGATGTCCCCGCCTGGGAATTCAGATCACAGCCCTCCTGACTGTCCTATCAATCAAAGAAGCTCCCCTGCTGGGAACAGGAGAGGCGGCCTTTTCAGGGGCAGCCCCGGAATTACAGAACAACCTCCACAGGGAGGAGTGCCCGGCCCCCTCGCTTTCGATCTTCAGAAGGCAGTTGAAGATGGTTTATTTAGGACTGCATTTGATTAAGCTTAGCAGCAGTCCTGAATAGTGATTTTAAATTTTGGGTTTTATGTTTTAGGCCCCGGTCACACGGGCAGGAAAATGC
>NW_015160849.1:750418-782579 GCF_001447785.1 Gekko japonicus | reverse complement strand
TATAATTTATAATATTAGCTATTATAAGATAACATTGTTAAATACAGTGGAGAAACTGTATTTCATTTCAGCCTAAGTGCTGAGTGTCAGCCTGTTTTCCGGTTTACTAGTTGTCCTAAGCTGAGGGCAGCACACAGGGCAAGGCTGCAGGGTTGTTGTTTTTTAAATCACTTTTTCAAAGGGATCAGTCCTAAAATATGATGCAGTTCCTGTCCTTTCACTCTTTCTCCACGTCGAGATTGAAACAAGGTTCGCTGCTGCTTTTATTCAGTTTAAGCAACCAAAAGACATTAATTCTAACAGCCATGGGCTCCCCTGCCAAAGAATATAAATCCATATTAATTGCCAATTCTAGTCCAGAACTGAACGGCTTCCGTTAGCCACACCCTCTTTTGAAACAGCAGATAGACCTGATGTACATGTGCCTGTGCTGATGGCAGAAAGTGGTGCCATCAAGTCACAGCCCGTTTAGGGCAACCCCGGAGGACTTTCAAGGCAAGACACACTCAGAGGTGGCTTCCCGTTGCCTGCCTTTGCATCACAACATTGGACTTCCCTGGTGGTCTCCCATCCAAGTACTAACCAGGGCCGACCTTGCTTAGCCTCTGAGAACTTGACAAGATCAGGCTGGCCGGGGCCATCCAGGGCAGGGCACATGTTCATGTACACAGCTGGTACACAACTGGATTTCTCTATGCTGCTTGTAGGGTTTCATGACTCGTAGCTGAATGTATAAATGAGATCCACTGATAAGCACTGTGTAGGTTAGAAGCAGGGGTCATTTCCTGCAGGAGCACACAGGAGCGGAGCTCCGGCAGTAAAGAGCCCAGGGGGTGGGCACATACAACAAGCCCCACCCCCTGCTCCCAGCAGCCCTCAGTCAGAGCAAGAAGCAGCCAGGTATGTTGCAGAGGCCCCCCCCAGCCCTTGGGTCCAAAACAGTCCAGTGGCACCTTTAAGACCAAGTTTTATTCAGGTACAAGCTCTTCCTCCTCTGTGAGGGCAGATCTGCACACACACCCAATAGCTAGCAATCCAAAACAGTCCAGTGGAGCCTGAGCGATGGGTATTGCCTTTTGACACACTTCTGGTGATGTCAGGGGGTGTGACATATGCAAATAAGTTGTGCTAATGAGTTATGCTAATGAGCTCCTGCACCTCTTTTTCTACGAAATGGCCGCTGGTTAGCAGGCGAAACTAAACTTGTGTGAATTCCCTTTCAACCATGGAAATCAACAAGTGAAAGAATTCCTATGAAACATTACTTTTTTCAGAACCATCAATGACATTATGTTATTGCTGAGCATTTTTCTTCTAGAAGCATGATTTTCATCTGCTTCTGTGTGACTGAACATTATTCTTAAACCCAATTTCCAACTTTTTGTTTACTGCAAGGTTTCTATTTTCAGCCTTTATATTTTTTGCCTGTTTGCCAATTAGCAAAAAAATGCATGTCCCAGTACTTCACATACCTGAGAGCACAGTCATCTCTAACTCTAGCAACTGGTATATTTGTAGTTATTGCGGAAACTTTTTAAAAAGCTCTGTATCTTATGGAGAAACCTCAGAGGAGGAGTTGGCAAAATACATCTTCCTTTCCTTCCTCTTCTTCCAGCAGATCCGTAACTCCTCAAAATCCTTTACTTAGGGTCAGGGTATCTTCATAACCAATAAGCATCACTGCAGCCGGGGGGCGGGGGGCGGTTTGCAGTAAAAACAGATTGAATTTGTACTTATTTATTTTATTTTATTTATTTTATTCAATTTATACCCCGCCCTTCCCACGACGCGGGCTCAGGGCGGCTTATAGGAGGCATACGCCAATATAAAACATACATAAAACCATTTAAAATCGCTATAATCCAATAACATTATTAACAAGTTATTAACAAGTTATTAACAAAGTGCTCTAGATGTTCGACATGGTATTTCCCAAGATGGTGTATTGTGCTCTATTGCCTCTGCTCTATCTACTCGGCATCATCTGCTCCGGGAAACACTGATGTTCCCTCCACCAGGGCCAGGTTAAGATGGAACAGTAGTGGTGATAGTGGCGGCCCCTACTCATACGCCTGGTGGAAGAGCTCCGTCTTACAGGCCCTGCGGAACTGTACAAGGTCCTGCAGGGCCCAGATCTCCTCCGGGAGCTCACTCCACCAGGTAGGAGCCGCCACTGAGAAAGCCCTGGCCCTGGTAGCGGCCAGCCTGGCCTCTTTGGGGCCTGGCAAAGCCAGGAGATGTTGCACTTATCTACACCTTCTACCAGCAGTGGGACAAGTTCTCCAAAAAAAGATGCAGAATGAAGAAGCAATTTTGCTTGGTTTTCTCTTCTCAATGCAGTTGCCTATGCAGTAGTTCATGTTATTTATGAGGGTCCCGTGACCCCCAGCGGAGGATTTGGGGGCATGCAGGAACCTACTAGGAGATGGGGATGGCGGGGGAAATTTGTTTCACCAACTCTCAATTTGTTGAGAATTCTTGGAGAACAGGTGAGGTGCCAGAAGATTGGAGGTGGACAGGTGTTGTCCCCCATCTTCAAGAAGGAGGAAAAGGATGATCCAGGTAACTACCGACCCATCAGCTTGATGCCTATACCTGGGAAAATTTTAGAACAATCATCAAACAGTTAGTCCTTGAGCACTTAGAAAGGAAGGCTGTGATTACTAAGAGCCAGCACGGGTTTCTTAAGAACAAGTCATGTCAGACTAACCTTATTCCTTTTTTCTTTTTTTTTTGAGAAAGTTACTACCTTGCTGGGTCAGGGGAATGCTGCAGACATAGTTTATATTGATTTCAGTAAGGCTTTTGATAAGGTTCCACATAATATTCTTGTTGACAAGTTGGTAAAATGTGGTTTGGATCCTATGACTGTTAGGTGGATCGGTAACTGGTTGACAGATCACATCCAAAGAGTGCTTGTTAATAGTTCCTCATCTTCTTGGAAAGGAGTGACAAGCAGAGTGCCTCAGGGATCTGTCCGGGGACCTGTTTTGTTCAACATGTTTATAAATGATTTGGATGAAGGAATAGAGGGAATGTTTAGTAAATTTGAATATGATACTGAATTTGAAGGGGTAGCAAATACAGTAGAAGAGAGAGTCAGGATACAGGATGATCCTGATAGGCTGGAATACTGGGCTAAAACAAAATGAATTTCAACAGGTATAAATGTAAAGTTCTGCATTTAGGTGGGGAAAATCAAATGCATAATTATAGGATGAGGGAGACTCATCTTGGCAGTAGTATGAGCAAAAAGGATCTACAGGTCTTAGTAGACCATGCACTGAACATGAGTCAGCAGTGTGATCCGGTAGCTAAAAAGGCAAATGCGATTTTGGGCTGTATCAACAGAACTATAGTGTCCAGATCACGCGAAGTAATGATATCACTTTACTCTGCTCTGGTTAGACCTCACCTAGAATATTGTGTTGAGCACCACGGTTTAAGAAGGATATAGACAAGCTGGAACATGTCCAGAGGAGGGCAATGAAGATGATGAGGGGTCTGGAGACCAAGTCCTATGAGGAAAGGTTGAAGGAGCTGGGTATGTTTAGCCTGGAGAGGAAATGACTGAGAGGTGATATGATAACTGTCTTCAAGTACTTGAAGGACTGGCATATAGAGGATGGTGCGGAGTTGTTTTCTGTTGCCCAAGAAGGTCAGACCAGAACCAACAGGTTGAAATTAAATCAAAAGAGTTTTCAGCTAAACACCAGGAAGAATTTCCTGACAGTTAGTAGTTCCTCAGTGGCAGAAGCTTCCTTAGGAGGTGGCAGGGTCTCCTTCTTTGGAGGTTTTCAAACAGAGGCTGGATAACCATCTGACAGCAATGCCGATTCTGTGAACTTAGGCAGATCGTTAGAGGGAGGGCTTGAAGGGTTGGGTCAGTGCTTAGTTCTCGTGGCCCTTTCTTACACACCCAGTGAAATGCCGGTCACCGCTTTGGGGTCAGGAAGCAATTTTCTCCAGGCCTGGGATCCTGGAAGTTTTTTTGCCATCTTGTGGGCATGGAGCAGGGGGCACTGGGGGTGTGGGGGGGAGGTAGTTATGCATTTTCTGCATTGTGCAGGGACTAGATGACCCTGGAGGTCCAATCCAACTCCATAGGATCCATCTCCACGAATATTTATTTATTATTATTAAGATTTATACCCCGCCCTCCCCGCAGAGCGGGCTCAGGGCGGCTTACAAGGGGCAAAGCCCATATAAAACAGATAAAAGCAATAAAACATTCATGACAGTTAATAAAATTATACTCAATTTAACAAGATGGTCTCCAGATGGTTCTCCAGGGTGATGTTATCCTATAGCTCAACCAGGTAAATCCAGTAGCCACGCAAAAATTGTGGCAGATCTTCCTGGGCCATCCTTACCCCGATGTTGTCCACCTCATTGGTGACGGTGGTAGTGAAAGCCTGGTGGAAGAGCTCCGTCTTACAGGCCCTGCGGAACTGCATAAGGTCTTGTGGGGCCCTGATCTCCTCCGGGAACTCGTTCCACCAGGTAGGGGCCACTACTGAAAAGGATCTGGTCCTAGTCGTGGCGAGCCTTGCCTCTCGGGGGCCTGGAACCACCAGGCGATGTTGTGCCCCGGACCGAAGTGCTCTTGGGGGTATATATGGGAAAAGGCGGTCCCTCAGGTAAGTCGGACCCCAGCCATAAAGGGCTTTAAAGGTAAATACCAGCACTTTGAAGCGGATTTGGTATGCTATTGGCAGCCAGTGCAGCACTTTCAGTCCAGGCTGGATGTGCTCCCACTTGGGGAGACCCATCAACAGCCTGGCCGCCGCATTCTGCACTAGCTGCAGCTTCCAGATTTGCCCCAAATAGAAATATATATATTAGTAACATTGCAGTCAATGCAAAAAGTGTGTTCAGAAACCAAATGCCCATTTTCTCTCATGCTTAACACTGATGATTCATGAACAGTTTTAAAACAGCAGGATTTAGAATGAGTCTGCACGGTTGGTGGCATTCTGCATGGAGGGTACAGGGCCAGCAGCCACTGCGGTTTATTGAGTGTCACCGGATGTTTAAACACCATTTGTCTGCTGGGGTAATTCTTTATGTTGGCACTCTGTCGGAACTGACTGGCTTAAACTCCAACTGCAAGACAACAGTGGGAGAAGAAGACAGAATTCTAATTCTGAAGAAGACAGAGTCAGGATTCAAAATGATCTAGATAGGCTGGAACGGTGGGCTGAGAAATAAAAGGAATTTCAGTAGAGATAAATGCAAAGTCCTACACTTAGGTACAAAAAATCAAAGGCGCAGAGATAGAATGGGAGGGACTTGGCTTGACAGCAGCACATGTGAAAGGGATCTGGGTGTTCTGGTTGATCACTAGCTAAACATGAGCCTGCAGTGCGATGTGACTGCGAAGAAAGTGAATGCAATCTTAGGATGCATTAACAGAAGCATTGTGTTCAGATCACGGGAGGTGGTAGTTCCGATCTATTCTGCTATGGTCAGGCCTCACCTGGAGTACTGTGTCCAGTTTTGGGCACCACTTTTTAGGAAGGATGTTGACAAGCTCGAGGGTGTCCAGAAGAGGGCAACCAGGATGGTGAGAGGGTTGAAGTCCAAGTCTTATGAGGAAAGGCTGAAAGAGCTGGGTATGTTTAGCCTGGGAAAGAGAAGGCTTAGAGGGGACATGATTGCAGTCTTCAAGTATTTGAAGGGCTGTTATGTAGAAGATGGAGCGGATCTATTCTCTCTCGCTCCGGATTGGAAGACTAGATCTAATGGGTGAAAATTACAAGGAAGTTGATACCGGCTAAATATCAGGAGAAACTTCCTAACTGTACGAGTGGTTGAGCAGTGGAACAGACTGCCTCAGGAGGTGGTGGATGCTCCTTCGCTGGATGTTTTCAAGCGGAGGCTGGACGACCATCTTTCGGGTATGTTGTAGGGCTATCTTTCAGCTATGCTCCTGCAGAATACAGGGGGTTGGACTAGATGACCTGCAAGGTCCCTTCCAGCTCTAACATTCTATGATTCTAAGAAGACAGGAATTTGCAATCCATCTTAGAAGTCTTTGGGGTGGTTTGGGGACACAGGCAAGCAACATGGACCAAGAAGCTAAAAACGGACGTTTAAAGGCTCCTAGAAATGATGGTCAGCTACCAATTCCATTCAACATTTTTGGACCCCTACTTTTGAAAGAGCCAGCGTGTTATAGTGCTGATGGACTAGCAGTGCGACCCTAAGAACACCTTCCTGTGATTGAACCCCAATGAATAGACCCAAGAAGGATTCTGAGTCGACTGGCTTAGGATGGCTCTGTAAGATCTGGACAGCCCAGGTTTGATGCCCCGCTCTGCCACGGAAGCTCACTGGGTAACCTTGGGCCAAGCACATACTTTCAGGTGAACCTACCTCACAGGGTTGTTGTGAGGGAAGAATGCAGGAGATGGGAATGATGTAAGCCACTTTGGGTTCCCAATGAGGAGAAGGGCAGGGTACAAATGAAGTAAAATAAACCAACAAATCAATAAATCAATCCTTAATACACCACAGCCCAATATAACTGCTGAATATTATTACTGACTCCGCTATGAAAAAACAGAATTTAAGATGAGAAGGAAACACTTCTAACTGAGTGGCTGCTTCTCTGAAGCTTCCTTCCACCATTTGCGATATTCCGTGCAAGGAAGAAAAATCCCGTAGCATTCATTCCATGTACCTGCACAGGACTCCTGGGAGCTGTTCTTTAAGCAAACACACACAGCTCCACTGGGTCAATAACAGTAGCTTAATTAAATTGATTTCCCTCCCACCGTTTGGACCACAGGAATACTGGACTGCATGAAAACAAAAGGTATGATTTAGCTCTGGTTCCAAAGAGAAATACAAATATTTTATCAATAAGTAGACACAAAACACTAGGCAACAAACTGAAACATTCAGTGTGTGTGTGTGTGTGTGTGTGTATAACCATGTAAAAATGGATATGGCTTAAACATGAACTGCATTTCAATAATCAGATTGTGTGTGTGTGTTTTGTGTGTGTGTGTGTGTGTGTATGTTTCTAGATATCTAGATACACCTTCCTGAGCAGATACAAATTACCTGCCTACCATTTTTCGTCTCACCTTGACACAGAGAGTACTCCATCTTTCTGTGTGTCAGAACCCACAGCCAACAACGGAGTACACGCTTTCAGGAAAGGGAATACTTTTATTGAAGAACTATAGATATGTTAACATAGTCACTGTCAAGAATGGCAGTTGCGCCTTGGACATAATAAGATATAGGGTATTCGTATGCACCCCCCCACTGCACTGGCCAATTAGGCACCCTCCCGCGCGCGGGATGAAGCTAGCAAACGGCTTCTAGCCGAAGCTGGGAACTCGCCTTCTCCCACGGCTCCCTGGAAAAAAGCAGACAACACAACTCCCACCTTCACATTGTTACAGATAAGCATTTCAGCGTGAAGCACAGAAAGGAATGCAAGAGCAATTACACTGACTCTGTCTGACCATCTCAACCCCCATGGCAGCATAGCTGACACTGTGTTGTACACCTCTGAGGATGCCAGTCACAGCTGCTGGCGAAACGTCAGGTCCTACAGTGCCATACAGCCTGGAAAACCTACAACAACAAATGAACTCCGGCCATCAAAGCCTTCCACAACATATTGCTCTGAGGAGTCTCTACTTCATTCCTCCACAGCCCAGCCACCTAATCCGCTTGCTCTCCAACAGACCTTCCTGCCTTTGAGGAGGCACCAGGCACAAATCTACTGTGACTGGGCACAAGCCTTCCAGCCAGAGTTCGGCCCCTTTAAATGAATCTGAAGCTCACTGTGATCAACTGAGCTTGGCCATGTGTTGGACCTTTGCCCGGGCAGGCAATTCACAGAGCTGTCCAAGGTACCAACCTAGCAAGGTACCAACCTAGCAGTTCGAAAGCAAGACATTGCAAGCAGATAAATAGGTACCACTTTGGTGGGAAGGTAACAGCGTTCTGTGCGCCTCGGTGTTTAGTCATGCCGGCCACATGACCACGGAAACGTCTTCGGACAGTGCTGGCTCTTCGGCTTTGAAACAGAGATGAGCACCGCAACCCTAGAGTCGGACTCGACTGGCTTTCGAGCAAGGGAACCTTTACCTTTACCTTTACCAAGATACTGACTTTAAAAAAAAAAGAAATGCTGTCAAGTCACAGACAACTTACAGCAACCCGTAGGGTTTTCAAGGCAGGAAACGTTCAGAAGTGGCTTTCCACTGCCTGCTTCCATATAGCGACTCTTCACTTCCTTGGAGTAAGTCACTTCAGTCTTGGAAGACAGACAATTGGCTATCCTGTGGCTTGGGGAGGGGTTAAATACACGGAGGACTTTTTAAAAAGAGATGCAAGGACCACAGATGGTTCTAGGGAAGGGGCCAGGGAGACCAAGAAGGAAAGAAATCTGGGGTTCCCTTTCCGGCCTCATCCCCACCCCCAATATCTGCCAAATGGGTTTTGCACTTGGGAGCATCTTCTGCATAAGAACATAAGAGACGCCAATGTTGGATCAGGCCAAAGGCCCATCCAGTCCAACACTCTGTATCACACAGTGGCCAGAAATACCAGTGCCATCAGGAGGTCCAGCAGTGGGGCCAGGACATTAGGAGCCCTCCCACTGTTGACCCCCCCCAAGCACCAAAGATCAGGACAGGAAAAAGGGGCACATATTGTTCTGTACAGTTGTGCTCAGACAGAAAAATAATGGCAAAAATGGCAGCCCCACCAGGAAAAAAAAATGCCCCACAAGCTACAAAATCCTGGAGACGGGCCTGAGTGTGCACTGTGCATAAAAAACCCCTACAATAGCTAGAATGTCCATCATATTTAAAAACATTTCTTGGGCTACTACTGAGCACAAACGGCGCGAACACATGATACAAACAACACAAGAAGCTCGAGGCACCATCAGCCTCATCTGTGCAAATGGCCTTTTGGCTCAGCCTCTGTTCCATACAACTGGCGATTTGTGCTCTTTTCCAGATCGGCCATAAGCGACATGAGGAACTAGCAGTCAGACTCACGTCTTCCCAGGGGAATACTCCTCATATACAAAGGAGGGCCCAGCCTTTGGCACCCAGATAACCCAGAATTTTTATTTGCTATCCATTTCAGGTTAGGCAAGGATTGGCTTATCAGGGAAACAAACACTGCCCACATAAATGGAAACAGTGGCAACAAAACAGACTGCTTTTCGCACCTGCTGCAGCCAGGACAGGAGGAATCCAGGATCAGCAGCACTTATCTATAATCATTATGCTTCAAATGGTGCAGTTCATAACTGGCAAAGTGGTATAGTGGTATAGTGTGTTGCACTAGGATCTGGGAGAGCTGAGTGCAAATCCCACTTTTCCATGGATGCTTGCTGGGTGACCTTGGGCCAGTCACACAGTCTCAGCCTAACCTACCTCACACGGTTGCTGTGAGGATAAAATGGAGGAGAGGAGAACCATCTAAGCTGCTTTGGATGCCCCTTTGGAAGAAAAGCAAGGCATAGATGAATTACATAAATGAAATGGCAATTCTTCGCAACTATAACCTCACCACCACGTTTTGGGATTAGCCAAAGAGGCCCAGTTGTGTTCTCTTAAACATAAACAGAATATATTTAAAACTCTAACAATGTAGTGGTTTCAGTAAAGTTCATAAGTGTAATGGTTGCAGATAGGCACAGTTCTCTTTCTCCCTCTAAAGCTCCTTAAACAGACCTAGCCACCACTCACTTGCCATCTAAGCTAATCACTTCCACAAAGAACACAGATTTCTCTCACTCTCCACAGCACCTCATTTAATTTTTTTCACCCACTCAACTTTCTCCTTCTCTCACAAACACTCTGAACAAATCAGTCAACTCCACCCCTCAGGTACAGCTACCATCCAAACATAATACACTTCAATCACTCATCCAGTCCCCCCCCCCAATTCTTACTCTAGAGGCTGCATTTTAAACTACAGCAACATACAAATAAAACCCCTGTCATGATCTGTGTAGGACTGGGAGACAAGGCCCACCTGTCTGGGAGTGGAAAGCAGACACCTCCTACAATCCTCACAATGCTTGGCGCCGTTTGTAACCAATCGGTGTCCAGGGATTATATGAGGAGACTGTTACTAAAAACTCTGTGTGCTGTGGAACTGTGTTCTTTTCTCTCACAGAGCTAAGCTGAGAGAACAGTCTGGTTTGAGAGAAAGATCCCTCACTTGGGACTGAGTGAGTACAGGCAACAAGCACAGGCCGGGTATAAAAGGCTGTGAACCTTGAATAATAACCAGTTAAGAGAAATAGGTAGCTGCATTAGATTTGTTTTATTTACCTTTAGACACTGTTATGTATATCCTAAGCACTTTGTCTTGTTTACTTGCCCATTACTGTATTAATAAACCATTTTTATGTTCTCTGCCTGGTCATCACACCTATATTTTCTCGGCTGAACAGGGACATTTTTGGTTGGGCTTGGAAGGGTACTCTGGGCCTTCACAAGGGACCCTAAGTCCAGAGTGGTGGCAGAGGAAGTTGGCAACCCGCGGGGTAGCATGACAATCCCACATTAAATCACAGAAATAAAAAACACACAAAATATATAAATAGCAAAACAGCACAGAGGGGCTGCCTAAAGTCCTAAAATGCCAAACACCCCTATTCCCTCCCCAAAGTTTCAAATGGAACCCCTCAAGATTTGCAGATTGCTTTCTGAGGGATCATATAGCCCTCATTCAGTATCACTTCTCCAGACGCATATGGGATGTTTAATGGCAGCTTCCTATACCACCTAGTGGTGCCAGCACAAGTCCATAGGTGCATTAGGAGGAAGAACCAGTTTTCAGAGGCCAGAAACAAGAACAGGAAATGTTATTTATTTATTTAAAACATTTATTAGCCGCCTTTCTACCCTCCCCAACTGAAGGGTGCTTACAGTATAACTAAAGAGGGGTCCCGGTCACACACACGAGATAATGCGCGGGGGAAGCGAGGCTATTTACCCATGGGGAAAATTGGCCCACAGTTGCGCGATCACATAGTTCTTTAAAGCTGCGGGCAGACGCAATTGTGGGTGAGTTGGTTGGTTTTTTTTTTTTTTTTTTTTTGCTGTTTGGTTTTGATTTGCTTAAACGGAGGTGCAATGAATCGCATCTCCACACTGAGGGCTTCCTATGGCAGTATGCAATGATGCACATACTGGGAAAGGGGGGGAAAACAACGGCACGGAGTCGTAATGGCCTGATCAGACCATCCCGACCCCATGAGAGCGTGCTGGAGCCTTCACACACAGGGGAAAGTCTGTCTGTGGCCCACAGCAACCCGTTTGATACTGGACTTTCCCCGGTATTTTTTAACTCCGCTTCTTCGGCGGAGCGAGACGGGTTGCCGACGGGTGCGGGACGCTTGCCAGATGTTCCCGTGTGATCACGCCCTTAAAATCCACCCGGCATTCGTGCCTACCACGCGGCTAATTCTGCTTGTGATCGGGACCAGGGTTTATTTAAAACACACACACACACATAAAAGACCGCAATTTAAAATCTCCAATTAGGACTATCAAGAAATAAAGACTACATTTGTCAAACACAGTTCAAAATAAAACTGTCTTCAACTGCCTCCTGAAGATGGAAAGTGAGGGGGACAGATACATTACCTTGGGAAGGTTGTTCCATGATCATGGGGCTGCCACTGTGTGTCCACCAGATGAACTTCTTTGATTGGTGGGACACTCAGGAGGGTCCCTCCCTGTGGCCTTAATTTCCGGGCAGGAATATATGGGAGAATACAATCCTTCAGATGCCCTGGTCCTAAGCCACATAGGGGCTAACTACATGTTACACCATTTATGCATCCATTCTGGGTCCTATGAAGCAGATGCGTGCTGGGAGATCCTTCTTAAAACCTGGATTCTCAGGCACGCTGGGCCAGATTCAGAATGGAGAGGAGCTCAGAAGAGGTTTAAGCCTTCCCCGCTGTGCCATTTGGGTCTTGACGAGCTGCTCTTTGCCCTGTTGAGGAAATGGGCTACACTTAAGTTTCCCCAGAGGGACAAATAGCAGATCCTGAGGGACATTTCAGGTTAGGAAATGGTGCTGGGGGAAACTGAAGCATCCTCCCTCAGCACTCCATGGTCCTGATTTTGAATTGGCACACGCACACAAGTCTCCCAGCCCACAGCTGCTCGACAGGAGCTGGGCAGACCCGTGAATAGTAAAGCACGCAGTTGGGCACTGTGGTATTTACTGAGGGATGAAAAAGGAAGAAACCAATAGCATCTTTTATGGCTTGATGGGACGAACTTTTAGTCTTGCTCTTGGTTACTTCTGTGCACACAACAACCACGGCCACAGTTTCCTCAAAGGCCTCTTCCAACAAAACCTCTGTTTTTGTTTTCCAGAAACGCAACTGCAGCTCAATCCTGAGTTTGTGTCATTTTAGGATGACTGAAGACGTGAGGTGTCTCAGCGTGCTGCCCCAGGTGCCCATTAGTGTGAGGGAGAGCACAATGAACAGCTTTTCAGTTAAAAAGAATTAACCGCCCAGCACTGGCCCAATGGATAGTGATAAATGAAACCTTTGGAACCAGTGCCAAGAATATGGACAGATCTGAAGCTGGATATCTGAAACAGAAGTGGGGCAAATTCTACCACATGTATTGTTTCAGCATGAGGACTAGATCTTCAGTGGGAATGCTTAAAGCAGGGGAATGTCCATTTTAGTCAGAGTGACACAAACTAATCTACATTCCACAGAAATCAAACAAGAAACACACATCTCCTCACCTATTACTCATGGCAACATTCTCTGAATCAATTTCATGTCACTGAGAAGGAAATGAAAAGTAGTGAAGGCTGGAGTTTCCAGTACCATTTAAACAGAGGTAGCGTGGTTAAGAGTAGTGCATTCAAATCTGGAAAACAGGGTTTGATTCTCCAGTCATCCAAACGAAGTCTGCTGAGTGACCTTGGGCCAGTCCCAATTCTAGGCATAGAGTGTAGGGGGGGGGGTCACTTGGGGTGTAGGGGGGAGGTATTTGTGAATTTCCTACATAGTGCAGGGGGTTGGACTAGATGACCCTGGAGATCCCTTCCAACTCTATGATTCTAAGGGGCCTGTTGTGGGGAGAGGAAGGGAATGTGATCGTCAGCTGCTTTGAGACTCTTGAAGGTAGAGAAAATCGGAGTGTAAAAACCTACTCCTCTTCTTCATTTGACCAGGTTGGTCTCTTCCCCAACCTTCTACTGACTGATTGACCCCAAGTGGCCTTTAAAATTCTGTTATTACATACTAGCCTGCTACCTGTGCTTCGCTACGGTATTTAAGCTCCGTAAATCCAGCTATAATGCTGATGATGTGAAATTTGAAATGTGACATTTGTTGTAGGAATTCTAACAGAGAAGATTGTAGTGTAAGAAATGAAGTGGGACATATGTACTTCCCCCCCCCCTACTGAAGGACCTCTCGGTAGACCACATTGGTGGTTCTGCCCACAGGTGCTAGGTTCACCAGGCTGCTTGGTGAGCTCCCTCTGGAGGTGGGGGGAGTGTGTTGGAAGCCATCAGAGAGGCTGGGCCAGCAGCATTACTGCACCTCACAGGTGCTTTTGTTGGCCACTCCCAATTTCCTCAGCTGTCATGAGCTCTCTGCAGTCCCCTGTAACTCTTGGGTGTTTTTTTACCTCTGAACTCTGCAGCTGACCAATCACGGGGTGCAGGGAGAGAGCTTCCTGGCAGCCGCATAAGAATCAATGTGGGGGAGCACATTTTCCCCCTTTTGACCCCCTTAGGGGTCAACTTTTTAAAAATCTCTTCTTAGCGAGCACGGTGGGGGCGCTCTCCCCGAATTTAGTGTTCCTAGGTCCAGCGGTTTGGCCTGGGCGTTGATTTTATGGTGAGGGGACTTTCTTTTATATATATATATAGAGAGAGATGACGTCGGGGAAAGAGAATGGAAAAACAAGAATTTTCATTCACTTCCAGGGACTGCAGAAGTAAGGATATCCAGTAAAGAGGCTTCAACCGATGTACAAGTAACACACAGATTTTGCTGGGCTTGTTAAGCTATAAAATTTCAGCTGTCAACTCCTGAGTGCAGAGAACAATTAAGAGTCAATTTTTTGTTCTTGAAATGAAGACTGGCTTTCCCTCAACCTCAGGAGTTTCATGGTATAAATGTGAGGTCTTCCCAGAAATTACAAATCTTCAGCCAGTTTCCCTCAGCAACTAGGCCCTGAGACAGTGACCATCTCTTCCTCAAATGTCCACAGTGTTAGACTGCTTTCCCACAAAAGACAGACTCTGAGACCTCTACAGTCTCCTGAGAAAGGATTTTCAGCCTGCCTCTCTGAAGGTGCAACCTTGTCGGTAAACATTCACTGGTTTAGCCTGCAAACACACAAGACAGACTCTGAGACAGGATCCCTCCAGTCTTTCGCTCTCTGGCCCTATTGGAACGAAGGTGACAATGTAACAACTTTTTATTTTGTGTGCCCCCCTCCTACCTGTCTTTTTCAGCTGCCCAAGATTCCTTGTTTGGCTGTTATTTGTTATATACATACACCTAACTGGCATTCAGAGATTTGGGGACTGACAGAAAGGGGCAGGACCTTCGCCCATCCGTCACAGGACCTTCGCCCATCTTACCCAAAACACATCCATGGAGCAGATACACCTCCATGGAGCAGATACACCATCAACTCCTACCACACAGAACATATCTTGGCTTACAACCATGACTGCTGAGATTCAGAGCTACAAAATAAGAACTCAGGTGGACTTACCTTCCAATAGACTTGGCTGGTGACTCTGAAGTAATCCCTCACTTCTCTCCTTTCGGGTAGGAGAGGCAGGAATATTTTGAACTTGCGGCTGAATTGTGTTCTGAAAAACAAATATTCAAGGGCTTATCACGCGTGTGATACAGTGAAGTGGCAAATTTTAGCCGCACTGAACACTGTCCTGCAGTAGACGTTACAACTTCCTCCTCACCACAGCTGGGCTCTGGATACAGGGCTAGTAAATGGCTGCCTTTCGCATGAAGAGAATTTCCTGGTGAGTTTCCTGAGCAGCCTCACTTGTTTTAGACAGGTTGGCCCAGGAGAATTACTAAAAAAATTGCTGCTCAGGCGTGGCGAACGCCACACAGAAGAGGCAACATAGATGTCATTTCGTCAAGCATGTGGCTGGCTGTCCTGAAGAGCAACTACAAGGAAACGAAAGGGGATGCATTTCATAAAGTGGAGACGATGCCTGACTTAATCTCATGATACACTGGAACGTGCAGACGTACCCGACTCGTTGCAACCAAGGCCTGTTCTCTAACTGAGCCCCTGAAGAGACTGTGTGGAGCACCACAAAGAGGAGGGCACCAGATCACTCAACTCCCTTCCCGTCACCAGTGGCGGGGGGGGGGGGGGGGGAGAGACTGGCAGTCCCTCCTGAGCATGCGCTGCCACTGGCTGTGTCCAAGTTGAGCTCCTGTGGCAGCGCCTGGGTCCATGGTCAGGAGTGCTGTGGGCTCATGAAGGGAATGTGCATGCTTTGCTGGAGACGACCAAACACCGTGGATCGACCTTGATTGCAACAATCAAGGAGGGGGTTATGGCGCAGTGGTAGAGCATCTGCTTGGCATGCAGACAGTCCTGGGTTCAATCCCTGGCACCACCAATTAAAAGAACCAGGTAGTAGGTGATACGAAAGACCTCAGCCTGAGATCCTGGAAAGCCATTGCCAGTCTGAGTAGACAATACCTAGAGTATTGTGTTCAGTTTTGGGCCCCACAATTTAAGAAGGATATAGACAAGCTGGAACGTGTCCAGGGGAGGGCAATGAAGATGGTGAGGGGTCTGGAGACCAAGTCCTATGAGGAAAGGTTGAAGGAGCTGGGTATGCTTAGCCTGGAGAGCAGACGACTGAGAGGTGATACGATAACCATCTTCAAGTACTTGAAGGGCTGTCATCTAGAGGATGGTGTGGAGTTGTTTTCTGTTGCCCCAGAACCAACGGGTTGAAATTAAATCAGAAGAGTTTTTGGCTCAACATTAGGAAGAATTTCCTAACAGTTAGAACGGTTCCTCAATGGAACAGGCTTCCTCGGGAAGTGGTGGGCTGTCCTTCTTTGGAGGTTTTTAAACAGAGACTAGATGGCCATCTGACAGCAATGCTGATTTTGTGAACTGAGGCAGATCATGAGAGGGAGGGCAGGAATGGGTTGCCTCAGTGCTTAGTTCTTGTGGCCCTTTTTTACATGCCCAGAGTAATGCTGATTGCCACTTTGGGGTCAGGAAGCAATCCTGCAGGGTTTTTTTTGTCAACTTCTGGGTGTGGAACAGCGGTCACTGCGGGTGTGGAGGGGGAGGGATTTGTGAATTTCCTGCATTGTGCAGGGGGATGGACTAGATGACCCTGGAAGTCCCTTCCAACTCTGTGATTCTATGAACTTGAGCCAAGGGTCTGATTCTGTAGAAGGCAGCTTCATGTAGGAGAAGGGGCATGGCTCAGTGGTAGAACCTCTACTTGGCACGTAGAAGGTTCCAGGTTCAATCCCCAGCGTCTCCACTTAAAAGAACCAGGTGGTAGTTGATGAGAAAGACCTCAACCTGAGACCCTGGGGAGTGGCCTCCAATGAGAGTAGACAAGACTGACCTTGACAGACTAAAGGTCTGTTTCATTAAAGGCAGCTTAATATATTCACACAAAACAGACCACATAAAGCGTTAATAGAAGTCTTATTGGATGCTGCTAAAACGGCAATTGCATCATGCTGGAAAGATCACAGAGCACCTAATGTGGAAATGTGGTATAAAAAACTGTGGAACCACTATTTAATGGACGCAGTATCAAACAAACTAAACATCTCTTCCCAATATCCTATTCAAGACACCTTCACTCCCAAATGGTTCCCGGTTTTAGACTATTTAGCATCGCAACACTTCCTCTCCTCCGAATGGTCCCAATTTCATAAATGGATTTAAAGTTTCCTTCAGTTATTATGCTTTCATTTTTCGCTTTTCTTCTTATTGAAATCATTAGAAAACCCTACATGCTCCGTTAATCTGTTATATACTTCACATGGTTACGAGTTGCATAATTTTATTTAATATTGTTAGAAGGTTTAACAAAGGTTTATGGATAATTATACATACACGCATACACACACACATGTACATTGATAACAATGTGGAAATCTTGCTTGAAAGTTTATATGTTGGATTTATTGTGCTATTTCAAAATGTTTCATCTGCATATCTGTATTTGTGTATTTCTAATAAAACAAAAATTATTATTATTTTTATATATATATATATAATCCACACAAAATGTATGTTTGCCTTCTATGGTCACCACTGCTGGCCCAGTTCTTCACTATGAGTTAGTAAAGCAAGACCTCTCTAAAAGATGGTGAAGACAACTGCCTAAACCACCACAGAAAATATGGGAAATGCCAAAACAAAGTATAGATATTTCATTCACCAAGAACAACAGCACCACCTCCATAAATATGACTTAACTGTGCACTCAAGAAAAGAAGAGAGGAGGTGGTGGGTGTCCCTGAAGTAAAGGACAGAGAAAAGAGCCCATTTAAGTCACGGCCACAACGAGCCAGTCTGACAGCCTTCTGGTCCTCATAGCCACAGGTATAAAAGCAACACAGGCACAAACACGGCATTAACAAATAAACTGAACTGCCACCAGTGATGGCATCAATGGAATACCTCCAGTTACGGTACAGAGTTCAGTTTCCCTCACAAAGGAAATTTTCCACAATAGCCACGTTTAAGTAAAAGATGGGTGCTTAAATTAGGGTGGTTTACTTGAAGCCCCATAGTTATCTTGTCAGAAGGTTCTTTAGAACCACCTATTTTTAAGTCTTTTTATAGCCGGGTTTTTCAATTTCTTTGCCTGGGATAAAGGATTGTAGCCAGAAGCAATTTGGTTCATTCCACACTCTTTTAAAAAATTATTATTAACTCTATACTCCGAGCCTGGTTTTAATTGTGACAATTTAGCTACTTCTTCAGAAGGAGAATTGTTAAGGTGTCTACAAGACGCCAGAGAACAAAGACTGAGTTTCAATTTGTACTAATCAATGGAGCTGGTGCACGCCAACTGTTTTGGCTTTTGCATGCTATTGCCTTTCAACAGGGTGATACTTAAGGATTTGGATGGCTATCGATACCTTGCCCTACCGAAATACACATGTCCTTTGGCCTGTCATTTATGCAAGATTCTTTAGAAAGGCAGGGTGCTACTAAGAATGCTCAAGAGCCTGGTGGTTTGGCTCATGTTCTGTTTGCCAGTCGTGATTTTTCATTGAGCTAATTTTTCATTGAGCGGTTTGCCCGCTCTGGAACAACTTGAGCTGGTTTGGAGGCTTACCTTCTGAGTCTCCACTAGGGATGGGCACGGTCCAGGAAAAAAACGGACCACAGAGGTCCAAGGTCCGTGAGGTTTATGGACCCGTGGACCACAAACCTCCATGTTTAACAGACCGGGTCATGGTTTGTTAGATCTGTGAAGCTGCATGACTTACAAATGCATTCCCTTTAAATGGCTTTTCCAAAGCTGCGTAGCAACTTCACCCACTTCCAGTTCCCTTCCGGGTGAACCAGAAGTGGATTAACTTGCCGCTTGGCCTTCGCTTGTGCACCACACGGCTCTACAAAACCCATTTAAAATTTAAATAGATTTTGCAAAGTCGCACGGCATGTGAGTGGAGGCAAGCAGTGACTTCACCCACCCAGAAGTGGGTGAAGTCGCCACTTGGCCTTCACTCCATGCTGTGCAGCTTTGCAAAAGCCATATAAAGGGAACACATTCCCTTTAAATGGCTTTTGCAAGCCCTGCTGATACGGACATTACCTCCTGGGAGGGTCATGGGAGGTCTGTGCTGGCAGCACGGCATGAACTGGGCTCACCGACCATGAGTTGGGCCCTGATGGAAAAAGTAGGCCCATCCCTAGTCTTCACACAGTACAACAATTCACACATGCACATTCTCACAAAGCTTACTCCATCTGCACCCCATCTGCAGTTAATCAGCCAACCGCTTAAATAGAAAGTGAGCAACCAGTCAACCATTCAGTGATTAAACACTGGGTTTTTTTTAAGGCTTACTTAAAGTCTTACCATTTGATATTTGTCTAAATAGGGGTTCCCTGAACTTTTTGAGCCTGTGGACATCTATGGTATTCCAATGCAGGGTGGTGGGCCCAGCCACAAAATGGCTATTGTGGGAGCACAAAACGACCACCAGAGGAGGCCCGACTCACTGAGAGAGGAGGCCCAAGCAAAGGGAACAAGTGGAGTTGATTTAAAAAGAAATATACCAAGAAAGAGAAGTGACAGAGAATTAAACCAACACCACAGTGGCAGCTGTTGCTGAAATGATGCTATTTTAATCTGCATGGGCCATCGGATCTTCAGTGGACAATCACAAGCCCTGCTGGGCATGAGCCCCCCCGGGCTGTGCCCGCTTTCAGAAAAATGGCAAGCTCCAGGAAAGGCATCGGCAGGAGCCATGCTGCCCACCAGTGCTCCCTCTAAGCTGAGTGTGAGCTAGCTCACAGTTTTTTAGCCTCTGGCTCACACACTTTTGTCTCAGCTCAGAAAGGATGGCTCCATAGCAAGCTAATTTATGCAGCGGCCAAATCACTCACTCACAACTTCAATGCCAGTAGCTCACAAAGCAGACGTTTTGCTCACAAGGCTCCACAGCTTTGAGGGAGCACTGCTGCCCATGAGCACCATGTTGGGGAGACCCCTGATCTAAGTCCACGTTACTGATATTTGGGGCACGTGTATTTTTCCATAGCCTGATGGACTCTGTAGTCGTTGTTCCCCCAACACACACACCTCATTTAATTACCTGACTCAACCATCCAAGGGTCTGGAAGAATTGATTTCACTTCCTGCACACAGGCAAAAGTGTCGGAAGGAAGGAAGGAAGGAAGGAAGGAAGGAAGGAAGGAAGGAAGGAAGGAAGGAAGGAAGGAAGGAAGGAAGGAAGGAAGGGAGACTCTGACACAGCTACTGCAAGGCCACAAAGGTTTCCTGCAGCCACTCAAGTCAGACAGCAGTGCAAGGGAGAGATCTGAATGATCGCAGCCGTCAAAACCGGGATGTCCACCTTTTGAACGGTGACTGCGCAGGAACCCTGGTCCACACCCAAACTCCACCTCTGGTTTTAGACACGTCACTTCTTCGCCTACGTACGAATGACTGCATTTCATCTGCACCAAAAGATGCTTTCTATTAGGGGGCAGGGCTTGAGTTAATGGTCTGGCAGGAAGAAATGCCAGGCTCGAGCAAGCAGTTGAAATTGGAAAAGCATTGGAAATTATCCAGATCTGTGTGTGTGTGTGTGTCTGTGTAGAGATCTGATGGTGATGAGAGAGATAAAGAAGGCAGCGTGGTTTTGGCCCGAGTGCCCAGAGGACCACATGGAATACCTGGGAAGAGGTCAGTGGGCTGGCAAGGAAAGGCTGTAGCGGGAGCTAGCTGAGGCCCAGCAGCACTGCCCACATCCCAAGGGCTCAACGCATTGCCTTGCAGAGAGGGGCTGGCAAGCTGCTGTCTGGCACATGGGGTGGGGGATGCCTACCCCTGCCCTATATCTTGGCCCCAAACTTAACTGCGCACTTGGTTTCTGGGCATCTGGTTTCTTGCATACAATCCTCTGTCAGACCACAGTCCAGTTAGACTCAACAACACTCTCTTTGGCAGTGATTAAGTTTATTGAGGTATATGCAGGGGTCATTTGGGGCCGGAGCGCGCTGGAGCACCGCTCCGGCAGCCCAGGAGCAGGCAAAAATGGCGGTGGCAACAAGCCCCGCCCCCAGCTCCCCACCCCCGCGCTCCTTCTTTCTAGAGTCGTGCCGCATTGTATTCTATGGCCCCATAGAATATAATGGAAAGATTGCACCACTGCTGTGGCGCAACTCTAGAGAGAAGGGGTTTAAACTTTAAACCTCTTCGCTTCCCCACCCCCCCAGCCCACCTTGGCAGGCTGGCTGGGGAAGGGAAGGGGAGGCTTTTGAAGATGCCTCCCCCCTTTTTGCTTCCCCTTCTGACATCACTTCCAGTGATCTCAGGGGGGCATGGCATATGCTAATGAACTATTATGCTTATAGCCTATTAGATATGCTAATGAGCTCCTGCAGCTCTTTTTCTACTAAATGACCCTTGGATATATGCAAGATCCAGAAAGTCACTGCGTCAGAACTGAAGACTTTTGGCAGGCACAAGCTTAATATAGTAAGTTCAAAGGAAAGCCCCTTCCCCTTCCCCCAGGCACATGTCACATTCATACCACGCCTAGCGTTGCCATCCCAACCAAGTGAAAGATATATGTCTTGATTATCTGCAGTCCAGGTTGGTACAGAGAGTCTCTCAAGGACACCTTCCCTTGGGAAAGGAAAAAGGAGGGAAGAAGGATGACTTGGGAAGTTATATCTTCGAGAAGCAAAGGTCTCATTCCCTCCCTCCCTCACTCACACCACCCCCTCCCCTAAGGAATTCCCTCCCCCCCAATTCCAATGGCAACCAAAGCAAGCAAAGCGTAGGGAGGTTTGCCATCCTCATCCCTTTGTCCTACCATCCCGCTGGCTTCGACTCCCCACTTCCCTTTGCTTTATTTGCCTCCCTCTTTGGGGACAGGCCCTCCCCCACCAGCCGTCACTCTCTTCCCTGGTCCTCCTCTTTCCATTTCACCACCGTTCTATCGCCTTCCCCCTTCTCATTTCTGAATTACTCTAGAATTGCTGCTTCTCTGTGTTTATTTTTTAAATGGGGCCTGTTAATTGTGCGCACGTAGAGTGTCGTCACGTCGCAGCCGGCTTCTGGCAACCCCAGCAAGGGGCTTTCGAGGCGAGTGAGAAGCCGAGGTGGAGCCTTCCGTGGGGGTCCCCCATCCAAGGACCATCCCTGCTTAGCTTCTGAGGCCAGGCTGTGCCATGCTGCTTTCTTTCAACCGTCTGTAGATGATCTCCCTCATAATCACATCTCTACACATGCACACACACACACACACACACACATCTGGATAATTTCTGACTCCTTTTCAATTTCTGGTCTGGCATTAACTAAAGTCATCTCACGAGCCCCAACCGTGAGGGCCAACATTCATGCATCAAAGTCTGTGCTAGCAAATCATAGAATCACAGAGTGGGGAGGGACTCCATAGGCCATCTAGTCCAATCCCCTGCTCAGTGCAGGATCAGCCGAGAGCACCCCTGACAAGCGTTTGTCCAGCTGCTGCTTAAAGACTGCCAGTGAGGGGGAGCTCACCACCTCCCTAGGCAGCTGATTTTTAAAAGAGTTTTTCCTCATATCCAGCCGGTACCTTCCCGTCCTTAATTTAAACCCATTCTTCTGAGTCCTCCTATCCTCTGCTGCCAACAGGAACAGCTCCCTGCCCTCCCCCAAGGGACAGCCCTTAAGATACTTCAAGAGAGCCATCCTGCTCCCCCTTAACCTCCTCTTCTCCAGACTGAACATTCCTGAGTCCCTCAGCCTTTCCTCAAAGGGCTTGGTCTCCAGGCCCCCCCCCCATCGTCCTCATCGCTCTCCGCTGTACCCACTTCACTCTGTCCACATGCTTTTTGAAGTGAGGCCTCCAGAACTGAACTGAAATGAAAGATCACAGGATCTGCGAGCATCTAAAGGACAACTTGGTGATCCAGGGAAAGTCAGCACGGATTTGTTCCCGACAGTCCTGCCAGACCAACCTCATTCATTCATTCATTCATTCATTCATTCATTCATTCATTCATTCATTCATTATTTTAATTTATAGCCCCCCCTCCCCGCAAGCGGGCTCAGGGCAGCTCACAAATAGGGCAAAAACAACATAAAAACAATTGTTTACAATATTCCAAGTGCTCTAGATGTTTCAATCAGTCTTCAATAAAAGATGGCATCTCAAAGACGGTACTCCCATCTTTGATTGAGCTGATGAGCTTACTGGATGGAGGGAATGCTGCTAATAAAATGAAAGACCACGGGAGGTCATGCCAATTGCCAGATCAGTGCAAAACGTAACACCTCAGGTCCCATACTGCATGGAGTGAGCTAGCTGGCACCTCTGTGGCATGGAATGATAGCATGACAGTCCCAGGATAGATCTCCACCCCAAAGTGGCCAAGAGGTGCTTGGTTGGAATGTTCGACTAGGACTGAAGAGACCTGGCTTCAGTGTCCCCCCCCCATATGGAGCTGGCAAGTCCCTCTCAGCCCAGTCTACCCCACAGGGTTATTGTTAGGAAAGCCACACCAAAAGAAACATGCCGCGGC
This sequence comes from Gekko japonicus, assembly GCF_001447785.1. NCBI lineage: Eukaryota > Metazoa > Chordata > Lepidosauria > Squamata > Gekkonidae > Gekko > Gekko japonicus. The sequence goes on along the minus strand of NW_015160849.1, from coordinate 759,300 downwards.
GGGATCACATTGATCCCCTGATCCCGCATTCCCTCCCCGGCATGATCAGATGCCGGGGGAAGCGACGGAAGGGAACGGGAGACTGCCGAACTGCGCAAGTCTGAGCATGCGCAGTTCAGGCAGGAGCCGGGGATGCGCCGGCAGAAAGACGGGCCAGCGATCCCACGGCCGGCGTTGATGCAGCTGTCGTGGATGAACCACCTCGGTAGGTGGTTCATTTTTGATGTGTCTCTTCGGGGGAAGGGCCGGATTGGGGACGGGTGCGCAACGCTGCCCAGATGTTGCAGTGGGATCACGCTTGTTTGCTCCAGCCCCGATCCGGCCCACTCCCGGCCCAAAACCCCTCGTGTGGACAGGGCCTGTGTAGCTCAGAGTTCTGAGGTAAAACCTCAGGAGTTGACCTAACAGATGACTGCTTCTTAAATGGACAGTTCTATGTGGCCTGCTCCAGAGTGAGCTCATCTAGCAGCCTGGTGATCCTAGCACCTGAGGACAGAACCACCAATGTGGTCTACCGAGAGGTCCTTCAGTAGAGAAAGAGAGAAAAGTACGTATGTCTCACTTCATTTTTTACACTACAGTCTTCCCCATTAGAATTCCTACAACAAATGTCACATTTCAAACTTCATATCATCAGTATTACAACTGGATTTACGGAACTTAAATACCATAGCGAAGCATGGGTATCAGGCTAGTAAGAACATATTAAGAGCCCTGCTAGATCAGATCAGTGGTCCATTTGTTCAGCATCCTGTCTCAAACAATGGATAACCAGTTCCTCTGGAGGGCCAACAACAGGGCATAGAGGTTGAGACTTTCTCCTGGTGTTGCTATGTGTACAGCCCAGTCTGCAGAGAGGCTGCTATAAACTGCTGCCTGGTCTGTCCAAACCAAAGCGGAAGTCATTACTACAGTATTTGATTAAATGCAGGGCTTAATCTCATAGGAATCATATACGCTGCCAAACAGGAACAGCTGAGCAAGTACTGCTACTGTAAGCTTTTTTATTAGACTGGAGAGACAGGATTAGGAAAATTACCCAAACTAGGTCAAACAAGAAGAGAGCAAGCATCGGCTGCTCTGGCTGATTTGTTACAAAGGAAAAACCAGAGTCGGCTCATCAAGCAGGAACAATCCGACTCGTGTGGGTTGACCCAGTTATCAGATAAAGCCACCTCCATTAGACACGCCGTTATTACCTATCCCAGCAACTTCAGTGGTACGCATCGGATAATTCTGCTGCCACATCTTATGGGGTAGGTGGGTTGGCTACTTGTAATGGACATCATTTCATGTCTTGCAAGATGAACGTTACAATCAATTTGGGGGGTGCCTACGCACATCTGTATTTGCCATCAATCTGCAACCCACTTCTGGCAACCCAGCAAGGGGCTTTTGAGGCAATTCAGATCATATGGAGGAGGCCCTCCTGGCTGCCCCCCAATCAAAGAAGCTCCCCTGGTGGGTACACGAGAGAGGGCCTTTTCAGTGGCAGCCCCACGATCATGGATCGACCTCTCCAGGGAGAGGTGCCCCCGGCCCCCTCGCTTTCGATCTTCAGGAGGCAGCTGAAGATGGTTTTATTTAAAATTGCATTTAACTGATTTTGTTTTTTATTTACTGGCTGTCCTAGTTGGGAGGGTTTTTTGGGTTTTTTAATTGTGACTTTCTATGTGTTTTTATAATTGTTGTTTGATTGACTTTTTAATTGTTTTTTATAATCGTTTCACTTCTATTGTAAGCAGCCTTGAGTTCTGCAAAGGTGAAAGGCAGCTGATATATATTTCAAATACAATAATTTATTTATTTATTTATTATTTTTATCTATAGCCCGCCGATCCTGTGAGCGGGCTCAGGGCGGGTAACATTATAAAACATACAATAAATACAATTAAAATTAAACAATGTGAACAATTTACAATGTAAACAATGTAAACAGTGTAAACAGTGTAAACAGTGTAAACAGTGTAAACAGTGTAAACAATTTAAAATTAATAAACATTAAAACACAGTCACACTTCTAACAAATCAGCTGGCTGCGGGTTCCCTGGCATATTATTTGGGTTGATAAGTAGATGGGTGACAACCACGTCAGGGAGGCCGCATAGAGACATCCACTTCCTGACGGGGAGCATGTTCCACCAGGCAGGGGCCTGGGCAGAAAAAGCCCTGGCCCTGGTCGAGGCAAGACGGACGTCCTTTGGGCTGGGGACAAGCAGGAGATGTTGATCTATAGAGCGTAACCCTCTTCGGGGCATATATGGGAAGAGGCGGTCCCTCAGATATGTGGGCCCCAGGCCGTATAAGGCTTTAATGGTGATTACCAACACCTTGAAGCGAATCCGGAAGTCAACTGGCAACCAATGCAGTTGGCGGAGCACCTGCCGGATGTGAGCCCGCATAGTGAGGAGCAGAGGGGGGCTTGCCATTGGCCTTCCTTGGTGGTCTCCCATCCAAGAGCAGGCTGTCCCATGCCACCTTCACTCTCCCTTCTTTCAGACTGCCCATGCAATGGTTTTTCTCTAGCTGAGGAAGATGCCTCATTTCACTGTAACCCCCCAAACCTGTAGGTAGCACCATGCTATGAGCTGGAGGAACTCTTTAGCTTCTCCTGCTGTTTTGTTGTGGTTTGGGGTTTTGTTTTTGGTTTTTTGCTTTCTACGCTTCATTATTCCAGGCAATGTCAAAAACCTGAATTACCAGGAATCCGTAACAAGGTTACTTCCTATGACAGCAACGCCACCTTGGGAATCAAAACGATGCCCAAGTGGGAAGAGGCTGCATCTGTGCTCTTGAGTTCTGACATTACTGGAGCCATTCCACGAGCTGGGGGCAGGGGTCATTTCCTGCAGGGGCGCACAGGAGCAGAGCTCTGGCAGTAAAGAGCCCAGGGGGGTGGGCACATGCAACAAGCCCCGCCCCCTGCTCCCAGCAACCCCGGGCCACGAGGAGCACGAGGATCTGTGCGTCCCCCTTCCAATAGCTAGCAATCCAAAACAGTCCAGTGGAGCCTGAACGGTGGGTGTTGCCTTCTGACACACTTCCGGTGATGTCAGGGGGTGTGGCATATGCAAATAAGCTATGCTAATGAGTTATGCTAACGAGCTCCTGCACCTCTTTTTCTACGAAATGACCGCTGCTCAGAACAATCATGTGAGTGCGGTTGCCAGCCTCCAGGTGGGGCCTGGAGATATCCCGCTTTTACAACTGCTCTCCAGCTGACAGAGATCAATTCCCCTGGAGAAAATGGCTGCTTTGGAGGGGGGGGGGACACTCTACAGCATCGTACCCTGCTGAGGCCCCTCCCCTCCCCAAGCCCCACCCTCTCCTGAATCCACCCCCAAAGTCTCCAGGGATTTCCCAACCCAAACCTGGCAACCCTACCTGTGAGGTAGGTTAGGCAGAGAGAGTGTGACTGGCCCAAGGTCACCCAGTGAGCTTCCATGGCATGAGCAGGGATTCGAACCTGGATTTCCCAGATCCTAGTCCGACACTTTAACCACCACGCCACACCAGCTCCCATTATGTTTCATGAGAAAAACTTGGTACCGTTCACATAGCCTATCCATGAGGGACAGCACAAACATGGGTGGAATAAATCAGTGACCGTTTATTTTAGCGATATTGATCGAGGCAGCTAATTGAGGACTTCTGACACCTAAGATGCCATTGTGATCATCAACCGTAACCGACTCAATTCCATGTCACATCTGGCTTTTTGGGACACCCAAGAGGGGCTGGGCCGGTCACGGCAGGGATCAGAGCAGCTACCTTTGACTGGTTAGATCAGCAAACTAACCGCGCTTTAGGTTGATTCACTGGCAAAAATCCATTTTCAGCACCAGGAGCAAACTTCAGTTGGCAGGGCCCCTGAGAAAGAGAATTTGTTTACTTGGAGTAATCTGATTTTGCTGGGTTTACTGCAAAAGAGGATGGAAAGGAGATGTTACAGTCGGCTTTTCATTACAAGGGGCAGCTTTTACAGCCCCCTAGTCCTGTGGTGGCTCAAGTGGTTAAGATGCTGAACTGCAGGCTGTGGAAGGTCGGTAATTCAGCAGTTCGAGACCTGTGTGCCGCATGATGGAGTGAGCTCCCATCTCTAGTTCCAGCTCCTGCCAACCTAGCAGTTCGAAAGCAAGAAATTGCAAGTAGATAAATAGGTACCCCTTCGGTGGGAAGGTAACAGCGTTCCGTGCGCCTTGGTGTTTAGTCATGCCGGCCACATGACCACGGAAACGTCTTCGGACAGCGCTGGCTCTTCGTCTTTGAAACGGAGATGAGAACCGCAACCCTAGAGTTGGATTCGACTGGCTTTCAAGCAAGGGAACCTTTACCTTTACTTTAGTCCTGCCCAAGGCCAACGCAGGGCTCTCCAGCGGCTTCCAAAACAGTGATGGTTTCCCGTGCAGCCCTCACGGCAATGGTGAATGCAGCTTTCACTTCTCCTCCCCACAGCAGACATCCTGCGAGGTCGATGGGGCTGAGAGAGCTCTCTTGAGAACTGCCCTTGAGGGAACAGCTCCAAGAGAACATGTGACTGACCCAAGGTCACACATAAAGCTCTCGGGGGGCGGGGCGGGTGGGCGGGTGTAGGGACAGTGGTGAGGCAAGGGAAATGGCATCAACATTTTTATTTATTTAGATCCCACTTTTCTCCCCAGTCAGGACTCAAAGCGGGTCAGAACCAATGCTCCCTCTAAGCTGTGGAGTCTTGTGAGCAAAAATTCTACTTTGTGAGATACCGGCATTAAAGTTGTGAGGGCGTGAAATGGCTACTGCATAAATTAGTTAGCTCTGGAGCCATCCTTCCTGAATGAAGACAAAAATCTGTGAGCTGGAGGCTAAAAAATGGTGAGCTAACTCACACTAACTCAGTTTACAGGGAACACTTGTCAGAATACCGTTCTCCCCTCCTCCATTTCCTCACAACAACAACCCTGTGAGGTAGGTCAGGCCTATGGCAGAAGTCGGAATTTGAACCTGTTTCCCCAGAATCCTTGTCAGACACTCTCTCCATAATTCAGAACCTTCAAAATTGTGCACGTTTCCATTCACGTGGTATTCAAAGGGACTTTGATTGTTGCAGTCTTTTCCATATCCAGCCATGTTCAGAAAAGACGGTCGCAGAAGAAGGGAAACCCCACAATGTGGATGGATAAGTGACAAAGACTTTTGGATGTTCCTCAGAAACCCTCTGTAGGCAACCAGCCTTTCTCTCCTTCCCTCGCCAGATGGTCAACGGTCCAGCTACGTATTCTCCTGGGGGGTCCTTCCCCTGACGCCTCGCAGGTGGCCGGGCCACAGGGTAAGAGTCAAACACCAAGAGCAAAAGATGAACACCTGCACCGCAGGTCTGTACCTCAGGCCATTTTAGACTTGAGCAGGCATTAAAAAGTGCAGGGAAACACTCAGTTACTGTTCTTACGCGCAGGGGTCATTTCATAGAAAAAGAGGTGCAGGAGCTCATTAGCATAACTCATGATATGCCACACCCCCTAACATCACCGGAAGTGTGTCAGAAGGCAACACCCACCGCTCAGGCTCCACTGGACTCTTTTGGATTGCTAGCTATGGGGGGGGGGGGCGTGCAGATCTGTCCTCGCAGAGGAGGGAGAGCTGGTACCTGAATAAAACTTGGTCTTAAAGGTGCCACTGGACTGTTTTGGCCCGGGGGGTGGGGGCTCTGCAACTTACCTGGCTGCTTCTGGCTCTGACTGAGGGCTGCTGGGAGCAGGGGGTGGGGCTTGTTGCATGTGCCCACCCCTTGGGCTCTTTACTGCTGGAGCTCCGCTCCTGTACACTCCTGCAGGAAATGACCCCTGCTTACGTGTGTTTCAATCCCCTCCCCTACCTGCACCATCCAGAATGCGTGTAAAAATACAGCCAACTTTCATGTGAACCAGGCCATGTTCTGAAGATCACCAGCAGATCAGGCTCTGAGGACCACCAGCATCAGAAGTAGAGACAACGGCCCTCAGGGACACGGCCTTTCTGGAGTGGTCCCTGGTGTTTGGAATGCCCTCCCTGAGAAGTCCACCCGGTTCTCTCTTCCTCTCTTTTAGACAGCAACTGAACAAAGTTTTGCTTAAGACTGCCTCAGGAGGAGGAAGAAAGGCTTTAGGCCAGGCATGTCAAACATGCAGCCCGGGGGCCGGATGAGGCTTCTATCAGGCCTGCAGTGGAACTGGCTGTCCTCTGTTTCTTCTTCCTGTTCTGCTGCTGTTGTGTCATCGTAGGTTTGCAGCTTACAGATACACACCTGAACAGCATACTCAGGACTGCAACAGCACAGATATTTTGATGCAATAATTCGGAGCAAGAGGTGTCAGTTATCAGACACTGTTAAATAAAGAAAATATTGCAAGAGTGCTAATGTTTTAAGCATGTTTTTATTTTAAGTAAAAAAAAAACTTTGTGTTTGTGTCCTTTATAAAGTTTATATCTCCACTACCTGGCATCATGACACACATGGCCCGGCCCAACAAGGTCTCATTTATGTCAGATCCGGCCCTCATAACAAACGAGTTTGACACCCCTGATCTAACTGATGAGAGGGCGGGGCCAACTGCCAAGGATCCCCCAGTGAGAGACTTCTCGTCGTAACCCTTTCCTTCCCAGATCCTCTTGGATGCAGAGTTCCAGCATCCAACAGTTACTTCCTCTGGCCAACAGCCCTGGTGGTCAAGGGAGGCAGGGAATCCAGACCTGCTCTGAGCCTGCCTGACCCCAGTGGTCAGCTTAGCTGTTCCACCTGTAACTGTGACAGGAGGAGAGGGAAAACTAAAAAAAAATGGGGTTATTGAATTCAGCAGTCTGGATCATTGTGAATCGGACACCCCTGCTTTAGGCAATCACTGTATTTAAAACTGTTTGTATTTTTCTTTAATTACTCACTCATTTTCTAAAAATTATTTGGAATCAACAAGTTGGAGGAATACCAGGAATGGTGGAGGTGGATGAGCAGCTAGAAATATCCCCTTTCTGAAGCACAGCAGTGGGACATGGCGGCATCCTGGTGATAAAGAGAAGTTTTCTAACAGCAAAATAAGAACGTAAGAGGTTTGCTGGGTCAGACCGGCGGTCCAACGAGTTCAGCATCCTGTCTCACACAGCAGCCAATCAGTTGGCCTACTGAGGGCCAACAACAGGGCATGGAGGCCAAGGTCTTCTCCAGAGGTTGCCTCCTGGCACTGGGATTCAGCAGTTTAGTAGTAGTGCCTTTGAATGCGGCATCTCCCTATAGCCACCATGGCTGGAAGCCACTGGTAGATGAGTTCTCCTAACAGTCCTGTGTTAGAATGTGATTTCCCTAAGCACTAACTACTAAGGCTTGGGGCCAGGGAAGAAGGGTGCTGCACTGTTAAACTAATTCCGAACCTAAACCAGCACAGTGAGGTGGCATTTTACCTCCCCATATCCCTGAGCTTTATTCTGAGGAATGAGTCTGTGGAACTGGGGTCAGAGGCTATGAACCTCAGAGAACTCATGAACATATGAAGCTGCCGCATACTGAATCAGAACACTGTTCCAACAAGTAGACAAGAGCAAGAGTCCAGTAGCACCTTAAAGACTAACAAAATATGTGGCAGGGGAGGAGCTTTTGTGAGTCACGGCTCACTTCTTGTCCCAACAAGGTCCCTGTTGTCTAGTAGCAGTTCTCCAGGGTCTCAGGTAGAGGTCCTTCACATCGCTTAATACCTGTTCCTTAAAACGGGAGATGCCGGGGATCGAACCTGGAACCTTCTGCAGGCCAAGCAGATGCTCTACCACTGAGCCACAGACCCTCCTCTTAAGAGATATGCTTTCATTTGGGAGGTTTTACCGCATTTTTTTTATTTTTGGTGAGATTGATTTTAATTTTGTTGTGTTTCTATTTCACTTTAAGCCGCTCCGGGTACACCAAAAAGACAGGCAGAATATAAATTTCTTAAACAATGACAACACACTCAATACATGCGCGGGTAACAGTAGTGCAAACATTTAGCAGTTAAAAACTGGAACTCCAAGCCCTGACCTGGATAGGCCAGGCAAGCCCGATCTCGTCAGATCTTGGAAGCCGAACAGGATCGACCCTGGCAAGTACATGGATGGGCGACCTCCAAGGAATACCAGGGTCAGGAGGCAGAGGCAGGCTATCACACCACTTCTCTGAACGTCCTCCATGCTAGAGGTCGCCATGAATTCTAGGCATGGGCACACACATGCACACTCAATAATGGGAAAAAACCCTGGAACCCCTGTACACATATGTACAGATATCTAGTTTGTTATGAGATTGGTAGCTTTCAATTTAAGGTCCCCCCCCCCTTGCAAAGGAAACTACCTTTCCTTGGCCGCGTTCAGACTGGCAGTTTGGCCCGGCAGCCAAACGTTTCAGGAGCGTTTCAGGAGCGGATTAAAGGGGCGGGTTCACACAGGCACATCTTTCAGGCGTCCCCCAGCCGTACTGAAGCCGTCTTGTGCCGCTTCCCTCCCGAGTTTAAAAAGTACCAGGTAAACGTGGTAGCAAACCGTGTGTAGAGCGGGTTGATTCCGGTTCCCTGAGTGTGAACACAAGCGCTGCTAAGGTGGGAACAACCCACAGTCGTTGATAAGAGGCGCTGGCTGTTTCTGCGGCAGGCGCCCATGCACCTAGGCGCATGCAGCGGAGCGCAGAAACAGCCGCTAACAGCCCGCTCCCTTGCGCTTCCTCCACGGTATCCTCCTGCTTCATTCGCTGCAGTGTGAATGGGAATACCGTGACCAAGCCGTTCCGTCCCAATTTGGTCTTCTTTGCCATGTCTTCCTAGTGCTTCAAATTGCCAGACTGAACTCAGCCGTTATCTGACAAAGAGAGCTTGGACTCTTTAAAGCTTATACGCCAAAGATCTTTTCAGTCCCTA
>NW_015160849.1:687591-750348 GCF_001447785.1 Gekko japonicus | reverse complement strand
ATAAAGCTTTTTGCTCCAGGGAAAAAAAAATGCAAATCAGTTCTACAATGAACAATATTTGAACTTTAATGACAAGATTGGTGAGTTAGCAAGACAAATCCTCCCCCCCACACACACACACCCTGCCTGAACTGCTCAAGCCGTGCTCCTGCAGTTTACCTGTTGTTGCTTTTCGTCTTGCACTGTCAGGTAAGGATAGCTCTATTCATTCTGCCCGCTTGGCTATCACAATCACATATGTACGCTAACTGCTCAGCTGTCAAGTTTGGTGAAAATCGTGTTTTATTTTGATAAAATCCTCCTGAAAGGGATACGGCCTCTCAAGGGAGCACAGACAGAAGGCTCGGAGCCTGGCTAAGTGAATCACATTTACCCGTCTCAGGGTTTTAAAAAAACCAGTGAACCCCTATGAAATAACAGCAATTGGATACAATACAGACAATACATTTAATAGGTTACTTCCTGCTTTTCAAGATCAATATGATTTACTGAACTGAACTCTTTATTAGACGTTGTAATCCACGTATATGCAGCCATTCAGTGCACAGGACACAAGGAAGGTCACGCAAGCGACGTCAAGAACAAAAAAGTAGATGTGCAATTTTATCACATGGATAAATGGATTTCTAGAAATGCCTACTCAGATGTGGCTTGAACTGGTATGTCTGTTTTTCTCCACCCTGTCAACGCGGGAAAAGAAAATTGCAAACGGACAGGGGAAGCAAATGGAATAGAAGCAGAAAACTGCCCAGGAGCCGAGCAAACGCCTTGCACGAGAAGGATGTGTGGCAAGTCGGAGGGAGAAATGTTGGTGAAAGACTTTGGAGAGCGGCTGCCATTTGGAGAAGCCGGACTGGGCTAGAGGACTCTATGGCCTGACGAGGAAAAGGCAGCTTCCTGCATTCCTACTACAACTCCAGAACACGGAAAGAGACCAAAGTGTCATCTTCATCTTAAACAATCCCCAAGTAGAGCAGCCAGTTCCTATGAAGGCCTGTTAGGATGCCAGACCAGGGGGGTTTCAGTGGGCCTCATTTCCAAATGTATATGACTGGTTCACAGATTGCTCCCATTTTCCAATCGGGTGTCATTTCGGATAATAAAACTCTGCTAAGGTGGCACTTTTAAAAGTATAAGGAGGAGTCAAGTGGGTGGTGGGGCAACATACCAGAAGGACATTCAGCGTTCCCAGTATCAGAGCCATTTGCCTTAACAGAGCACACCCCTCTGTCCCAATTTGGGCTCCCCCTTTCATCTCCACTGACACCCGGCAAATGGGGAGGGGTAGACATCTGAATAGGATCATGACCCCATTTTAAAAGAACTCCTAGTCCTGACAAATGCTTCGATTTTGCTCTGTGTTGTCTCTGGATGTCACACAACAGAGCTGGAGCCCTCCGGGTGAAAGCGTTTTCATGCCTTTTGAGAACAAAGGTAAATTTTGCAAGCTTGTTTTGCCCTTATTTACCCAAGTAAACCCATTGCTCCGGACTTCTGTCCATTCCAGACGTGTGGTCTGCTCCGCTTTTGGTCAGCACAGCTACTGACCTCTGAAATGTATGTGAACTGGATTGTTTTCTCAGTTTTAAATTCCTGATTTTACTTCCATTTGTGTTCTAAATGACTTCCCCCCCCCAAAAAAAAGGACCTGGGTTTTTGTTTGTTTGCTTAGTAGATCCCCCAATAACAGTTACTGGTCCTCCTTCCTGGTTCCACTGTTGTCTGTTTGTGTGTTTTATTGAATTAATTTATAATTTTAAACACATTTTTAATTGTTCAAATGTTTTAACTATTTTTAATGTTTGCCACTTTGGGGTCCCTGACCGGGTGGGAAGGTGGCACAAAAATGTTTTAAATAATTTTTTTGAAAAAATATACTGATTTGTTCCCGATAAGATTAAACAAGTATCACACACATAAACTTGCACATAAAACAGCTCATCCTTCCATCCCATTACAATAAATATTAACTGATTCTTGAAAGAATCAAATGAGGGGGAAGTCATCACAACAGAGGAAGAAAATGTGTACAGGAACAGGGTCTGGGAAAGATTTTGATGTTTTCCAGACTGGCTTCCTCGCCACGATAATGGGACATTTTCTCCTGGGCAGCTCGCAGACATATAAGTCAGAACTGCAGCTTCATGTATTTGGAGGCCTAGTTTTCAGTGGGTCAAAATTAATATTTTAGCATCTACGAATGCACTGGCTGCGCAAAGACGTGTGTTCCTTTTAAAGAGGCTAAACAAAATGGTCCTGACTTGGATGGCCCAGGCTAGCCTGAACTCGTCAGATCCCTGATGCTAAGCAGGGTCGGCCCTGGTCAGGACTTGGATGGGAGACCACCAAGGAAGTCCGGAGTCATGGGTAATGACACAGAGACAGGCAATGGCCAACCACGTCTGAAGAAGAGGAGATTGGGTTTATACCCCATGGCCCTTCACTACCGAAGGAGTCTCAGAGCGCCTTGCAATCTCCTTTCCCTCCCCCTCCCCACAACAGACACCCTGCGAGGTAGGTGGGGCTGAGAGAGCTCTTTCAAGGACTGCTCCTGAGAAATGCATGGCTGCGAGAGTTGGACCATAAGGAAGGCCGAACGCTGAAGAATAGATGCTTTTGAATTATGGTGCTGGAGAAGACTCTTGAGAGTCCCTTGGACTGCAAGGAGATCAAATCAGTCAATCTTAAAGGAAATCAACCCTGACTGTTCCCTGGAAGGCCAGATAGTGAAACTGAAGCTCAAATACTTTGGCCACCCAATGAGAAGGGAGCACTCACTGGAGAAGACCCTGATGCTGGGAAAGATTGAAGGTCAAAGAAGACGGGGACGGCAAAGGATGAGATGGTTAGACAGTGTCATCGATGCAATGAACATGAAGTTGAGCAAACTTCGGAGGATGACAGAAGACAAGAGGGCCTGGCATGGTGTGGTCCATGGGGTCCTGAAGAGTCAGACTCGACTGTGTGACTGAACAACAACGACTTGAGAGAACAGCTCTGAGAAAATCTGTGACTGTCCCAAGGTCACATCAGCAGCTGCATGTGCAGGAGTGGGGAATCAAACCCAGTTCTCCCAGATTTAGAGTCCGTGCTCTTAACCAGGAAGCGCAAAGATCCAGCGGCGCAGGCACGGCGGAGCCTGAAGGACGGAGCCGGAGCCGCGCTGCGGTCGGAGCGACGAATGGCCCGTCGACTCCAGAAGACCACCGAAGTCTGAAGGAAAGACGCAGTTATCTCTGCATCGCCCGATAAATAATTCCCCGTCTCTGCCAAGAGATACACAGTTGAATTCCGTTCTCCCTGACCCTGCATGGCTACCGTACGACAGATAAGCTTCTTCGTCGAACTGTTCTTATCCCACCTTTCTGTTCTTTCAGAAAACGTATTTCATAAAGAATTTCACTTCTTCTTGAAAAATAACAAAGCATCCTACATTTCTCCACTTACATAGCCGGAAAATCTCTTGTTAGCCTTTGTTTTAGAGCAAGGGCTTTGAGAGAGAGAGAGAGAGAGAGAGAGAGAGAGAGAGAGAGAAATGTGAGTATGCTAACCAAAAGAAGTTACATTGCAGTTAGCTACTACATTCCTTTCCAAAAGGGCGCAGACTTATGACAGTCCTATAACATTAATTAAAAATGCACAGAGAGCCGTACAGCACTGATGCTCGCTGAAACAGATTTATCAGTGACTGGCCCAATGCTGCCCCTTGCTGGAGCACCACGTAATTATTATCATGTGCTTTCTCATGGAAAATGTTCAAATTAGCACATGGCTTGTTTTGCCTCACCTGAGCAATTGGGCATAACACCAATTTAAAACGGCACCACTTCGAAGCCTCCTAATCAGAGGTTAATCAACGCTTCATTATCACAACTACAGAACCATTTCCCTTAAACAGTCAACGTTTGCAGCGCCAGAGAACAGACATCGCTCAACAATCTCAGCCAGTTTCTGTTAATAACTTCCTGCTACAGATGGTTCTTCGTGGAAAAGGAAACTATCGGCACTTTGGGCCAAACCAGAAAATACAGCTGGGATTCTGTGAACCGATCTGTCTTTCTTTGCAATATTTCTATGTTGCCTCTTCAGGGTCCTGCTCGTGATGGTTCACAATTAAAATACAATAATATTAAAAAAAATAAGCCTTTGGAAATAAGCCGCAGGAAAATTATCTGGAAAACAGAAGCAGGGAATTGGAGAGGTGATAAAGTAGAACCCCCTAATTAAAAGCAGATGTCTTTTAGCTTGCAGCCTAAAAAGAAAGTAAAGTAGATGCCAGGCGAGCCTCGAGGGAAGGGCATTCCAGAGGCAAGGGGTCACCACAGAAAATGCCCTGTCTAGTCGCCACCCTCCTGACCTCTGAAGGTGGGGGCACAGAGAGTAGCATTTGAGATGCAGAACTTAACTGGTGGGCTAAATAGTATGGGAGGAGTTGGCCCGCCAGGTGCCCTGACCCCAAGCCGTTTAGGGCATTAAAGGTAAGAACGTTAAATTGTGTCCACAAACAGATGGGTAACTAGTTCGGATCTTTCAGCACAGGGGCTGACATAAGTCCCGTAACGAACCTCTGATAGTAGGCTGCCCACCATAATTTGAACCTATTGAAATTTCTGAACCCTGTTATGGGGGCCTTTCAGTCTTAAAAACAGTGGGGAATGCAGGCTGAGGTCACAGCACTGGGGAAATAGGCGCTGTGTCCTACGCCCCTGCACCATTTCTCCAATGCAAATCCCCACCCCAAATTCCTATTTGCACTGCAAGAGGAAGCACGCAAGTACTTTCATGGTACCCAGATGTTTTCCCCTACAAGCCCAATAGCAGCTCTGCAAGGGTGGGATTTGTACTAAGAAAATAGTAAGAGGCGGAGACTTCACATCCCTCCTGATTAGGAGGGAGTTTGTACATTTTGTTAATTTCACTACACATATGATCAAAATACACAATATTAAAAATCGGAAATTGCACCAAATATAAATTCGGGAAGAAGGAGGAGGAGTTGGAGTTATACCCCGCCCTTCACTACCCAAAGGAGTCTCAGAGCGGCTCACAAACTCCTTTCCCTTCCCCTCCCCACAACAGACACCCTGTGAGGTAGGCGGGGCTGAGAGAGCTCTGACAGAAACTGCTCTTTTTTCAAGAACAGCTCTGACAGAACTATGGCTTGCCCAAGGTCATCCAGCAGGTGCAAGTGGAGGAGTGGGGAATCAAACCCGGTTCTCTCAGAGTAGAGTCCGCGCACTTAACCATTACACCAAATTATACCACTTGGTTTTTGAGACATCATCGCCTTAACCCAAATGGTTGCACCCTTTTCTTCTTATCTCAGTATTGGGGTGGGGGGAGTATTATGCCCTTCCATTTCCCCAAGGAATCTGACCTCTATGCTGCAGGGGTATGACTGGGACCCAGGAGAGAAGGGGGTGCCAATCACTACCCATGCCACTGATGGTTGGGAGTTAGCTGAGCCCCAGTAGCATAATGGCTGTTGTAAGTAAGTCCATGCTCAGTGATGGCACAGATTCCTCAGATGAAGAGCTGCCTGCAGTCAGCCCTCAGCCAGTAATTGAACAACCGGTTGTAGCTGGCTCTGAGTCAGGAGGAGAGCAACAAGAGGTCAGGCTACCAGCTGATCAGAAGTCACAGCCCACAGCTGAAACCGAGGCAATGCCTTGGAGCTCTGAAATAGTAAACAAGTCTTCAGCAGCCACTCCCAGCCTACCTACCTCACCCACACCGTTGCAGCATCAACACTGTCAGAGATTCTTAGACTTGGCATGCCTGTTCTTTGAAGCCTCTGACTTTTGGACTGGGCCCTGGTTACTCTTTGTGACCTTGCCTGTAGCCTACCATGCTGCCCCCCTGCCTGTCTCCTGGGAGGGCTGCACCAGTCCACTGACACCCTTGGCTGTGGTGACAAAATACGTTGAACTGGCTCTGTGAATCTCCACGCCCAGAACTGAGGCAGCAGTCTCATAACAATGCCAACCACAACATGCTGTTTCCTAAGCAGCTCAAACAACAACAGGGGCAGTTTCAGAGGGTAGCCATGTTGGGTCCAGTGGCACCTCAGAGAGCAAAAAGATTTTCGGGGAATGAGCTCTCGGAAGTCAAAGCTCCCTTCCCACGAAGGGTGCCCCCCCCAGGACCCTTCTCTGTGCATCTCTGAGCTCAAGAGAGTCAGGGGATGGGGGACCTGTGAGCCACAGTCTCTCCCTGAGAACTGCCCCCACTTGAGTCTTCTGTCCCTTTCTATCCTCGAGTATACCTTGGGAGAGATTAGTGTAGTAATTAATGTAGCCAAGCACGAGACTCCAGTACTGATTCCACAAACGGATTAATGGAACTTGAGCCAAGAAAAATAAGGAGACAATGACAGAGGCCTTCGTTCATACACAGCAGCCTTTCCAGTTCCATCTCATTTGGACAGCCGGTGTGGTGTGGTGGCGAAGGGTGTTGAACTGGTCCCCGGGGGACCTGGATGGCATCCCCACTCTTGCCATGGAAGCTCAATGGGTGACCTCCAGCCAGGCCCACTCTCTCAGCCTAACCTACCTCGCAGGGTTGCTGATGCTGTGAGGATAAATTCAAGGAGAGGAGAATTATGTAAGCCTCCTTGGATTCCCATTGGGGAGAAAGGCGGGCACAGATGAATGAAATAAAAATAACAAATAAATCTACCACACGCACTTCCCTTGGGCTCCTCTGACAACCAAGCCTTTCTGGGCCTTCTTTTCTTAACATGGCTTCTGCCTTTTCCCTCTCTTCCGCTGTCTCCTCTGCCCAACTGACTCTCTTCCAGCCTTAGAATGTTCACATTTCCACCAGTCAGATGTGCAGCTTCGCAACCTGACCAATCACAGGTAAGCTAGATTCTGGGGGTGGAGCCTGGAGAGGGCGGGGTTTGGGAAGGGGAGGAACCTCAGCATGGTACAATGTCAGAGAATCCACCCTCCGAAGCAGCCATGTTCTCCAGGGGAAGTAAACTCTGTCATCTGGAAATCCGATGTAATACCAGAAGATCCCCAGGCCCCACCTGGAGGTTGGCAACCCTAGCTGTGGCCGAGCTCAGGAACTTGGAACCTCTCCCGTGTGTGTGTAAGAGAGAGATAGCGGAGATGCAGGCACGCAAAAGTGTAAAACGACGCCGCTGCCTACTGCTTGTTACTCAAAACATTCTGGCACTGGACTCTTTTGAATTGCTAGCTATTGCGGGGGGGGGGACGTGCAGATCTGTCCTCGCAGAGGAGGGAGAGCTTGTACCTGAATAAAACATTCTGGCAGTCAGACCAAATATCTGGCATTTACACAAAAATTCCCGGCAGCTAGTCCAAAGTTAAAATATCTTGACTATGTCAGTTTATGTTTTTTTCCTGGCAAACTGGCAGCCCTGTACCAATGTGGAGACTGCGAGAGAGTTTTGGACAAGTGTTAAGTTTTGAATTTTTTTTTCTATAAAGGGGTATGCTGAAATGTAGAGGACTCAGGTCCAAGTGTCAGTAATTCTTTTCGTTCATTAAAAAAAACAACCCACCCCACAATGGATGTGATCAATCAATTTCTGAAGGGTGTTTCACTGGGGGCAGGGGATTCTTCACCTTGAAGTTTTCAGACAAATCTCTGGAAAACATGGGGATTATTATCCCCCCCTACCCAGATATGTTTTTGTTCCTTTTCAAGAGGGGTGCTGGAAAAAAAATCTTTGACATATAGACTTCGCTCAGCCTATGATCAGTGAAATCAAATCTAAACTCTTTTGGGTTGAACTCCTGCTTGTAGCTGCTCTTTACCCATGACAACCTGGCCGGAGAGCATCAGCATGCAGAAGGAGAGCGCGCAAACGGATCCAGGTTCAGTCCCCAGCACCTCCCCTTAAAAATGAAGGCAGCAGGTGGTGTGAAAGACTTCTTTACCTGAGACCCTGGAGAGCAGCTGCCCGTCTGAGTAGACAATACTGACCGTGATGGACCAAGGGTCTGATTCAGTAGAAGGCAGCGTCATGTAAACAAGTGGGGCACCCTCTATGCAAGAGGAGGAGGAGGAGGAGGAAGAAATAGGATTTATACCACACCCATCACTCGGAGTCTCAGAGCGGCTTGCAATCTCCTTCTCTTCCCCTCCCCACAACAGACACTCTGGGTGTGTTCAGACGGGGGCTTTACATCGGTATAGGTGCCGGTTGCAATCGGTGTACTCACCGGCGTTCAGACGGGGAACATCTGCCTCCTGTCCCTAACCGGTGTAAAGCCCTTTACATCGTTGCACTCTGCCACTAGGTCCTAAGTGGTGGTATCCTGAGTGAAACGGTTGTAAACGCTGTACCTCGCCATCTGATCGCTCTCTACCATTGCACAGCTACTTCCGTTTGGAAGCCTGAGGCTTCCGATTTTCGCCCGCAATTTTTTTAAAGGACAGCGATATGCGCTTGGGCGAAGCTTCACCCTGTCGTTTGTATAAAAAAAAAGAAAAGGGCCTTACTGTAGCATTTCGGAGGCGTCCGGGACCACCAGGAGGCTACTGTGCTCTTTAAATTTTAAAGGCAAGTCCTTACCTTTAAAGTTTAAATGTAATGGGGGAGGGTTGAGCATGCGCAAAGATCGCCATTCTGTGAATGGCTGCCTATGCGCATGCTCAAACTGTGTAAAAAAAAAACAAACGCCGATGCCCACAGCGTGTGAGCGGGCATACACCGATGGGAGCCGCAAAATGGAGGTAAGTGTGATCGCGTTTCTGCCGGCATAAACTGCACCGGTCTGTGAGGTAGGTGGGGGCTGAGAGAGCTCTTTCCAGAACTGCCCTTGAGAGAACAGCTCTCAGAGAACTCTGACTGACCCAAGGTCACGCCAGCAGCTGCATGTGCAGAAGTGGGGAATCAAGTCCAGTTCTCCAGATCAGAGTCCATCACTCTTAACCACAGCACCAAACTGTTTCTTACACAAAATAAACGCACAAAATGGCAACACGCCAGAACTGGGAGCATGCCTCATGTGAGAGAATAAACTTGATATTTTGCTTTATGAACTATATTTGTTGCTACACACACAATGGACTGTGCACACACACACATAGGCTCAGAGAACTGTACATTCCAAGTCACCTGTTGTGATGCAACACATAGAAGGTGCGTGCACAAGCCCTACATGTGAATGAGGTTTCAGTCACACAGTTAACAGCCTGGTGAAGGAGCACACACACCTCCATTATTGTGAGCAGTGAGAAACAACAACTTGAGAAGAGGCAGCCCCCATTGCAGATCTAGTTGGGATCATGTACAACACATCCATGCTTTGTTCTACTTGGTATTTCCTGCCAAATTGACATTTGTTTCACAAAGAGGATGGCCAGCTTCATCTACATTTCAAGGAAGCATCCTGACGCCAAGGTTTCACACCTGACCAGATGGCCCTCTTTGAGTAAGGTTTTAGATTTCAATATTGACCACTCCCTATAGGCAACCTCCCACTCCTATAGGTAACCAATAGGTCACACGGCAAAGTTGCCGTGGGAGAGGCACGGGAGTACCGCGGATTTTCAGGGTGCGATCACACCCCAACATCTGGGAAGCGCATGGCTACCGTGGCGAACCCGTGGCTCCCCGCCGAAGGTGCGGATTAAAAAACTAGTACTTACAAGGTACTAGTTTCCGGAAACCGCGGGCCAAGGGCGGGTGTCTGATCGCGTTTCTCGTGGACTTACGTGGCATCCGGCGCCCGTCTCCGCAGGTTGCGCTACAGCGCCCAACAGCGCATGCGCACAAAGAGCAATTGCTAGTGCGATCGCGTGGCGCGGCTTCTGTGCCGCGCTGCAGGATACCCGTCTGGTCGGCATCTCCCCCCTAACCACGGGACCTCGACCGGGACGTGTGCTCGGGCGGCCATGCGTTAGTTTCCTCCGGGGCAATTAGCCACGCCTCCTCCCCGCGATATCTGGCCCGTGTGACCAGGGCCAGGATTAGTTTTGGGACGGACTAATAGGTAGGTGGGTCCACAGGTTGGAACAGTTACCTCCCACCCAATGGACCACCTATAAAAGGTAAGGACCAATCACCTGGCCCTTCCTAGCATTCCCCGCAACAACCCCTGTCTGCTTTATACTCCCCTTTTGTCCAGCTTGCTATACCCAAACCCTTGCCTCTACTTTGA
Organism: Gekko japonicus; assembly: GCF_001447785.1. NCBI lineage: Eukaryota > Metazoa > Chordata > Lepidosauria > Squamata > Gekkonidae > Gekko > Gekko japonicus. The sequence goes on along the minus strand of NW_015160849.1, from coordinate 740,209 downwards.
TCTCTTGATCTGCAGTCAAGAGACCCACACGTGCTGGCTAGTTCTAGTCGTGCGTTAACTTCCCTAGATTTCTATTTCTTCCCATCCATTCTATGGCCCTTTCCCACTCTGTGTGGTTCAATGGCTCTATGAATATCAGGAGTCTCTATCTCAGTCGCCAATTACTGATTGCAGAATCTGATTCGATTTAGGAAATACCAAAAAAATACAGATAAGGTATTCTTCAGGCCTTTATTCCGCTCGGTAAATACTGAATGCACACCCCTAATAGTAAGCCACACTCCTTGCAAAGATTCCAGTGCAACACAGCTGCAACTCTTCTTCTTCTTGTCCTCCTCCTCCCTCTCCTCCCCCCCTTGTGAGGACGGTCAGGCTGAGGGCCTGTGACTGGCCGGAGGCCACCCAGCAAGCCTCCGTGGCAGAGGGGGGATTATGAGCCTGGTTCTCCCGGATCCTAGTCCAGGACTCTAACCATTAGACAGCACTGGCTCTTTAGTAGGCATCACTGTTTCCTTCTGTGTTGTTTTGAAATGGACTGCAAGTGGCCCTAAAAACTTCAGCTAGGACAGGGTGATAAAAGATATGCTGCATAAATAAAATATCTGCCTAGTCTAAGATCTGCCTCCTTGCCATTGTCATGGTGGGCTCCAGTCCACAAAGGCCCGAGGCCACACTCAAACTGACAGACTTTCAGATGCCGCAGGACGCTTCACCGCTTTTGCGACACAGGGCATTTTCAAAGCAATGAGATCCCTTCTTCTCCAAAATAGCTCATGCCCGGCCTGAACAGCACAGATGCCGCATGAAGTGCTCACTGAAACAGCCCTTGAAAAAGCCCAATCTTAGCAGTTCAAAACCAATGAATTTAGACGCGAGACGGGAATGTAACCAGCTAAACAACTTTTAAAATGTCTCTTTAACAGATGCTTTGCCATAATGCCCTGCGTTTACAGCAGTTCATTTGCAATGACTGAAGTGATAAGAAGGAGGCAAACAGGGATAGAACGTACGGCTTGATTATTCACAGTTCAGAGACTGGAAGAGCAGTTTGCTCACATGACAGGCAATGGCAAACCACCTCGGAAACCTCTCTTGCCTGAAAAACAAGTCTAGCTCGCCACCTAGTGGTGCATAACACTCAGGGTGCGTTCAGACGGGGCGTTTCAGCCGGCATAAACTGTACCGGTTGGAACCGGTGCAGTTTATGCCGGCTGAAACGCGATCACACTTACCCTCCTGTCTGCGGAGCCCATCGCTGTATGCCCGTTCACATGCAGCGGGCGTCAGCAGTTTTTTTGGTTTTTTTCAACTCAGTTTGAGCATGCGCCTAGGCAGCCATCCACAGAATGGCAATCTTTGCGCATGCGCAAAAAACCCCGTATTACATTTAAACTTTAAAGGTAAGGACGTACCTTAAAAGTTTAAAGACCAAACTGGCCTCCCTGAAGTCCCGGACTCCTCCGAAACGTTAAACTAAGGACCTTTTCTTTTGTTTTTAAACAAACGGCAGGGCGAAGCTTCGCTCAAGCGCATATCGCTGACCTTAAAAAACAATGGTGGGCGAAAATCGGAAGCCTCAGGCTTCCGAACGGAAGTGGCTCTGCAACGGTGGAGAGCGATCAGACGGGGGTAAAGCGATTACAACCGTTGTACTCAGGATACCACCACTTGGGGACCTAGTGGCAGAATACAACGGTGTAAAGCTCTTTGCAACGGTTAGGGACGGAAGGCAGATGTTCATCATGTGAACACCGGTAAGTACACTGATTCCAACCGGCACCTATTCCGTTGCAAATGCACCGTATGAACGCACCGTCAAAGAGCTAAACTTCTGGCTTCCAGACAATCGTAGGATCTCCTGGCTATTAATTAACATCATTTGTAAAAGGACCCTGTGCAATTTCAGCCTTTGCCAGGGATTGGGGATTTCATAGGAACACACCACATTCAGGTTAATACAACGTCAGGGGTTTGGGGCACAACAGTCAGAGTCTCAAACGATGCCCCTGCCCCCCCCCCCCCCGTATGATCCTCAGGCTCCAGGGCTCTCGACAGACAGAAGACTCCCAAAATGAAAAAATGAACCAAATTACATGGGTGAGTTTGCCTTTAGTCCAGAAAAGACAACGACACAGTAGGCAAGCTGTGGGTAAAAAAAGAGGTTATCCAGAAACTCAGAAATTACTCCCGATGCCTCTTTTTCTTTGAAAGGTGGTATCGTGCACTCACTCACCTTTGAGAAAAATGAAGAAAAGAAGACACCATTTGTGGTGGCCAGGGATATGCGCAATGGGTGGGCGAGATTCCACTGGTCTTTACCAAGTTCTCAGGGAGCTATATCAGCCCAAAGCAAAATCCAAAAACAAAGCAGAGGAAGATTTTTTGGGGGGGGGGGGGGGGGACGGACGACAAACTGAAATCACACAAAGCTGATTTTGAGCTGCTCCAGAGAGCTTCATTGGGCCAGACGTTTTTAAAAGGGGGTGGCCGTGGATCAATTTCACAGAAACCCCTTTGACTCCCTTCTGGAATTTCCAGGGGTTTTGCTGAAGCAGAACCCACTAGAGATTTGCCTCAACATTTTTCTTTAAGAAGAAGCCATTTAAGGAGACGCAGCTCTTCTCTCCTTAGAAAAGTTGGCTAAGGGCGATTAGCCACTGGAGATTTGATGGGCTGCGTCGGCTTCCATAGTAGGGTTGTCAGGTCTGGGTTGGGAAATACCTGGAAATTTTAAGGGTGGGGTTTGGGAAGTCCACCTTCCAAAGAGGCCATTTTCTCCAGGTGAACTCATCTCTGTCACCTGGAGATCAGTTGTAATATCGGGAGATCCCTAGCCACACGTGGCGTTTGACAACCCTAGCTGGGAAACGCTTGGAGATGTTTGAGGGGTGGAGCCTGGGGAGGGCGGGGTTTGGGGAGGGGAGGGGCCTCAGCAGGGTACAATACCATAGAGTTCTCTCTCTGAAGTTGCCATTTTCTCCAGGGGAACTAGCCTTTGTCATCTGGGGATCAAGACGGTGGCCACAAAATGGCTGCCGCAGCTTATCTTCATTTACACAGGGAAGATCCTTGTGTTGTGGTAGCGGATGTTGCCAAAGCAACGTTTTTAAAGATCCACACAGCCAATCAGATCTCCAAGGACCAACCAAAGGCATTGCTGAGCAAAAGCCCCATGTGACCCCACCCCCTTTCCAAAAACACCTAGTGAGCCCCATGAAAGCTCTCTGCAGGAGCCAGGGAGCTCACAGGCGGTGTGTTGGGGATCCCTGCTATCCAGATTGATTTAATTTAATTAAAATTCTCTCTCATTTATTCGAAATATTACCCCACGTGCACAGCTGCGTACGTAAAGAGCTAAGATTCCACACCAGGGTTGAGAGGCACACCTATAAAGGCCAAATGTGTGTATCTTACCAGCTAGTGCAAAATTGTTAATATAATCAGGGGTCATTTCCTGCAGGAGCACACAGGAGTGGAGCTCCAGCAGTAAAGAGCCTAGGGGGCGGGCACATGCAACAAGTCCCACCCCCTGCTCCCAGCAGCCCTCAGTCAGAGCAAGAAGCAGCCAGGTAAGCTGTAGAGACACCCCCCCAGCCCCCCGGTCCAAAACAATCCAGTGGGACCTTTAAGACCAAGTTTTATTCAGGTACAAGCTCTCCCTCCTCTGCAAGGACAGATTTGCACGTTCCCCCCCCCCAATAGCTAGCAATCCAAAACAGTCCAGTGGAGCCTGAGTGGTGGGTGTTGCCTTCTGACACACTTCCGGTGATGTCAGGGGGTGTGGCACATGCAAATAAGTTATGCTAATAAGTTATGCCAATGAGCTCCCTTGAAATGCATTTTGCAAGCCATGGCATGAATAAAGCTGAAAGGATGAACCTTCTGGGTTCCAGGGGTCATTTCCTGCAGGAGCGCAGAGGAGCAGGGCTCTGGCAGTAAAGCACCCAGGGGGCGGGCACATGCAACAAGCCCCACCCCCTGCTCCCAGCAGCCCTCAGTCAGAGCAAGAAGCAGCCAGGTAAGCTGTAGAGACCCCCCCACCCGGCCCCCCGCTCCAAAACAGTTCAGTGGCCCCTTTAAGACCACGTTTTATTCAGGTACAAGCTCTCCCTCCTCTGCGAGGACAGATCTGCACGTTCCCCCCCGCAATAGCTAGCAATTCAAAAGAGTCCAGTGGAGCCTGAGCGGTGGGTGTTGCCTTCTGACACATTTCCGGTGTCCGGTGATGTCAGGGTGTGTGGCATAAGCAAATGAGTTGTGCTAATGAGTTGTGCTAATGAGCTCCTGCACCTCTTTTTCTACGAAATGACCCCTGAATATAATTAAGTTTTTTGGGGCAAAATCTCTAATGTGAAGGTGGCCTAGAAAATGAAGAAATATATATTAAGATAAATTATGTAAATCTGGGGGCGACTACGTCTTTTTAAACAACCACCCCTCTAGCTTTGGATAATCTAATAGGCACTCTACGTACACACTTTAAAAGAATCACATCTTCACGGCCATGAGGTCTAGGAATTTGCCCACATTCTTTTCTTTTTTAAAAAAAGGTTAGATCCTCATGAAACCACATTCCACACTCAGTCCCACTCTTCTGCCCTCGTCCAGAATTCCATCTCACACACCATCCTGAGTCTTGCTCTTGGGGTCGCATTTAATTCAGGATTCTGCCCAGCGTGTTCCTGCAGCTCAGCTCTCGAGCCCACGCTATTATTCCCTCTTCAGAAATGTTTATTCAATCAGCTCTCTGCAATCTGTTCAAACCGACACATGGTAGCAACACTGCTATTTTCTTTTATGGTTCAACATCAAAACAGCTGTGATTCCCTCATGTATACATAATATTAATCCTATGTCAGGGAGCGGTAAAACAGCTGGCAATTTATTTGCAATCACCATCACTCCAGGTCTAGTAAAAAAAAAAAAAATTAAAATCCCAGAGACATCTCGTTTCTTTGAGAGGGATCTGCTAGTTCTTTGGCTTGCATGCTGGGAATTTAAGATGTTTTAATATCCTGGAGGCTGATTCAATCTTACCACTGGGCACCATTTCCGACCTCCGGGGAGAAGAGATCAAGTGAAAGAGACGTATTATTCAACAAATACAAGAAGACGTATTGCTTCACCTGATCTGTTCTTTAAGTGTTAATCAGTGGCACAAACAAAGGTATTGTTCTCCTGATGCAAATGATAGGCACAAGTCATACAGACCACTGATTACAGAAGTCTGGGCATGTGGTATACCTGTCTGAAAATCTGGGCTGGGTGCATAGACTCTAGCAACTAGTCTGTGTTCTACATCTATATGCAATTGAAAGGCACGCTCAGCACCCTGTAGCCTTGCAATCCCACAAGATACATGCCTAAGCTCTAAACCAGGAGTCCCCAACATGGTGCCCGCTAACACCTTTCCTGGTGCCTGCCAAGAGTTTTGAGAAAGTGGGTGGGGCCGGTGCCCAGCAGGGCTTCTGGGGGTCTGTCTGGCTGTGCAGGTTTTTAAAAATTGCTTCAGCAACAGCTGCCAGGACAGTAGAAGGACCTTTGCTGGATTACTGTGTGCATATGCAAGAAAGTACCTTTAAACAATACCCTGTTTCCCCGAAAATAAGACCTACCCCAAAAATAAGCCCTAGCAGAATTTCTATGCATTTGTGGTATAAGCCCTAGTGTCTCTTCTTGAGAAAAAATAAATATAAGACAGTGTCTTATTTTCGGGAAAACACGGTATGTTCACTTCACAAGGCATCCTGTCTCTCACACACACACACACACACACACACACACACACACACACACACACACCCTTTATTGGCACTGAAGGCACAAAACATCATGGGCATCCTGTCAAACAGCACTTCTGCCCGAAATAATGGGGAGTTACTATTAGAGTGAAGGAGCTGCGGTGGCACAAGTGGTTAAGACACTGAACTGCAGGCTGTGGAAGGTCAGTAGTTCAGCAGTTCGAGACCCGGGTGTGCCGCATGACGGAGTGAGCTCCCGTCTCTAGTTCCAGCTCCTGCCAACCTAGCAGTTCGAAAGCAAGAAACTGCAAGTAGATAAATAGGTACCACTTCGGTGGGAAGGTAACAGTGTTCCGTGTGCCTTGGTGTTTAGTCATGCCGGCACATGACCACGGAAACGTCTTCGGACAGCGCTGGCTCTTCGGCTTTGAAACAGAGATGAGCACTGCAACCCTAGAGTCGGACTCGACTGGCTTTCGAGCAAGGGAACCTTTACCTTTACCTTTTTACTATTAGAGTGACACATCACTTCAATCCCAAACTGGCATTTGGCTCCACCTCCTCGTCTCAGGGGCTCCAAAGGTGCCCACAGGATCTAAAAGGTTGGGGCTCTCTGCTCTGAAGTGCCTGAGACGAGGACACCAGAAGGGCTGCCTGGCCCCGTGGGAACCTTGTCCCATTTCTGCCAATACCAAAGCAGACGTTCAGTTTCTCATTTCCAAGCAAGTCAGAGAAAGCTATTTGGCCAGGCAAAGAGAAGGATCCGTGAAGCAAGGAGAAATTGTACCTTGGTTCTATCCAATTGGCCTGCTACCAACCTAAGGGGGGCTTCTATAAACTCCACTCGAATGTCATTTAACAATTTACAGAAGAGAAGGATCCCAGGCAAGACTGAGAAAACAGCTCTCAAGCCCGCTAGCGAGAACTGGAGGCAGGATGCTACAGCAGTGGCGCCTGCAGGATACAGGCAGCTACTGGGGGGCTTTGTAGCCGGCACTAGGAGTGGCACTGCCGAAAGTCTTACTGAGCCCTGGCCCGGCTTGCCCAATCTCATCAGATCTTGAGTGTTAAGGAGGGTCGACACCAGTGTTCCCTCTAAGCTGAGTTCGTGTGAGCCAGCTCACAGTTTTTTAGCCTCCGGCTCACCCATTTTTGTCTCTGCTCAGGAAGGGTGGCTCCGGAGCAAACGAATTCATGCAGTAGCCAAATTGCGCTCTCACAGCTTTAATGCCGGTAGCTCACCAAGTAGAATTTTTGTTCACAAGACTCTGCAGCTCAGAGGGAGCATTGGTGTCAACGTTGATCAGAATTTGGACGGGAGACCATCCGCCAAGGAAGTCCAGAGTTGCGACGCAGAGGCAGGCAACAGAAAACCACCGTTAAGTCAGCTGCGACCTGTGGGCGAAAGAAGAAAGGTCTTCCTTAAGTAGGAGGCCTCTCCTTGGAAGCTGTGCTCACAGCAAGGAGGTCCCTTGTGGTGAAGTGGGCACTCCACCGCCCAGCTTAGATTCACCAGGGTAATTGTTCTCAGGTCCTCGGGGTCTCCCAGGTCAAAACGCTGGCCATTCGGCATACCTTCGGAGAGCTCAACTGGTGTCTTTTCTCAGGCTGGTGTCCCAAAGTTCTCATCAAGGGTTCTTGACTCTTCCTGGCCACACAGGAGAAACAATAACCGTAGAGAAATAACTAATTAAGTCTGGGCTGGTGATATACCGAATAAACTGAACTGACTGACTGACTAATTAAGTCCAAACAAATCTTTTTAATATACCAATTTACTAACTACTTAAATACCAAATCGTAGAAATAACACCTCTGTGTCCATTTAACACAATCATTCACACAGTGCAAGTCTACTGATTAACAAACCCCTTTAAATCACGATGTTCTTACAAACCTATAGAAAAGCTAATAAATACTAATAAACCACGCTGTAAAGCTAAGAGGTATCCTCTTTCAAGTACTATAATGCTGTACACTTTAACAGTGCCTGGATACGCTTATTCCTATATGCTTTATGAGAAACAAATCATAAAGACAAAAGTTGTCTCAGGCGATGTTGAGAGGCCACAGCACAGCGTTGCCAAACTCCAGGTGGGGTCTGGAGATCTCCTGGGATTACAGCTGGTCTCCAGACTACCAGAGATCAGTTGCCCTGGAGAAAATGGCACCGTTGGAAGGTGGACTCTATGGCAGCTTACCCAGCTAAGATAAAGCATACTGTTGGACTCTTGGACAAAGTTAGTCTCAACAACGCCCACTGGAGGTGATTTGTCTATTGAAGAATAAAGATGTTCCAAGCTAAGAACGTTGTTGAGTCAGAACTGAGATTTTGGCGTGAACCTCCCCCCCATTATACCCAGTTCAAACGTAGTCCCCTCCAACCATACTAACCATTCATTCCCGCCTAATCAGCGCACCTCTACCCCCCCACACACCTGTAAATTACCTGTTTGTTATCTCAGCTAAGGTGGCAAGCAGAGAAACTAGAGATGTAAAATTTCTGGAAAGTTTGAAGCTCGGAAACCCCCCCAGGTTTTTTCTGTTTTTTTTCCGGGGGGAAATGGAAATTTTCGGAAAAATTGAAAAAATGCTACATTAGCACTTCTTTTTTCTTTTCCAGATTGAAAGTCATTCTGTTACTTTAGGAACATAAAATATGACTATGGCCATTTTTACTTGGCATGAAATTATCAGAACTAGCCTATTAAAAATATAGTGAATCCAAACAATTATTACAAACAGAATACCCACCCACATGCAAAAACAAAACTGAAACCTTTTTCTTTTCTTGTGACAATAGCACCTCCTAAAGGAAGAAATGCATCTTGTTCTTGCATTGGAGAGTTCAGTTTGTAACCTAGGACTTGCTTGTCCTCAGTGCACAGAGATTAAATCAATCTGATACCATACATATTTTTTAGAAATGATTTGGAAAATATTTGAACACCTTGTCTTAAAATATTTTATTCATCATGTTAAAATAAAATGTTCCATAATCATTTTTTTTCTTTTCTTTTTTGAATTTTTCCAATTTTTTGGAAAAAAACAAAAAAGGCTTCAGGAAAAAAATGGGGGGAGACAGTCCCCCCCCCTCCGAATTTTTCTGTTTTTTTTCCGGGCCTTCACATCTCTAAGAGAGACAGACCCAGGCCATCTGGCCGACATCCCTGGGAAAGGGAGGTTCCTTCAGGAAGTTACACGAGATGCCTTGCCCTACCGTAAAGCTGTTCTCACTCTCACACACTCACACTCCCCCCTTCCCCGGAATGTCCCCAAATTACACTGGCAAATGAGGCAGCGAGTCTGACATGTGCCTATCCTGCCCAGGATCCACCCCAAAATGTCAAGACTCCCTTCGTCAGACCTAGATGGATTTCCAGTCCATGAGGCTGAACACAGTCGCCTTCGATAAAGACAGTTTCAGAGGGTAGCCGTGTTTGCCCGCAGCAGAACAATTAGATTCAAGGGACCTCAGAGACCAAGATAAAACATTTAGGATTAATAAAACATTTACACGAAAAACCATAATGGACTAGATGTGTTTCGCCCTGAGTATGACCTACCCATAGTTACAAAGAACGCCTCTCTGGTGCTCTCGCATCCAAACCAAACTCAGTAGTGCTTCCTCTGGAACATCACAATACTCGAGCCCTGGGTGACACAGTAGGCAGGGATGCAATGCCTGTGACTTTCAGGATGATCCGGTTTACCACCATTCAGACCAAATGGAGATTCAGGGAGCCAGCGGGGGTGGGGGGTGGCGGTTAAGAGTGTCAGACTAGGATTTGAGAGACCCAGGTGTGAATCGTCACACCGCCATGGAAGCTTGCTGGGTGAGCTTGGGCCAGTCACCCTCTCCCAGTCTAACCTGCCTACCTACCTCATGAGGTTGCTGTTGCAAATATAAAACAGAGAAGGGGAGAACAATGGTGCAAACTGGTTGGTTTTTTTTTGGGGGGGGGAAGTCCCCACTGGTGAGAAAAGCAAGGTATATAAATACTGACCTTACTGTTTTTACAACCAAAGTCATAACCAGCAGAACGTATAAATATCTAAATACATACATTCAGAATGTAAAGATTCTCCAGCAGTATCTAACCAAAACATATAAGGTTCAGAAATGGAAGGAAAGTAAACTATGCACTTTTACATAAGCGCTGTCACTCTAGTGCTAGCCAGAAGCCTGTGGATTTAACTGTTCTATGTAAGGGGAGGAGAATGGAGTTGTGCCCTCTGGCCCCATCCCTGACCTCTATACTGAGTGTGCGGACTCTAATCTGGGAGAACTCGGTTTGATTCCCCACTCCTCCACTTGCAGCCAGCTGGTGTGACCTTGGGTCAGTCACAAGTTCTTTCAAAGCTGTTCTCTCAAAGGCAGTCCTCGAAAGAGCTCTCTCAGCCACACCTACCTCACAGAGTGTCTGTTGTGGGGATGGGAAGGGAAAGGGATTGTAAGCCACTCTGAGGCTCCTTTTGGTAGTGAAGGGCGGGGTATAAATCCAATCTCCTCCTCCTCCTCCTCATCTCTATATGCCAGCTGGTTGAACTCGCGGACGCGAGTTCAACTTTGCCCGTTCCTGGTTCAGTCAGATCTGGCCACAGTGATCCAAGCCTCAGGCACATATAGACTTGGGTACTGCAATGCCCTCTACTTGAGACTACCCTTGGAGAGTGTTTGGAAGTTGCAGTTAGTGCAGAATGCTGTGGCTGGAGCGCTGGTCGGGGCCACCTGCCAGGAGCATCTCACCCCGAACCCCTATGGCAATTACCCTGGCTCCTGATGCAAAGCCCTCCAAAGCAGCCATCTCCTCCAGGGGAACTGAACTTGGTAATCTGGAAAACAGTTCTGAAAGTGGGAGATCTCCAGATGCCACCTGGAGGTTGGCAGCCCTAGTGTGTGTAAATGTATGGAGGGGCTTAGGATGAGGCCCCATTCAGCTCCTGTTGTTGCCGGTGCCGGACCTCATGGAGATATCTCGGCTTCAGTCATTAGGTTCTGCTGCTGGCCCAGAGACTGACGGTTATCGACTGAGGCAAAGCACAAATGTGGCCACTGTAAGAGTGGTTTCATTAAGGCAATCTGCAAGGAGGATGGATATATGAAATTTATCAGATCTCCTTGGAGCTTAGATAAAACAGGAGTAATATACAGGGAACAAATAACCTTACAAAACAAACAGTAAAGTAACACACGTTCAAGTTAAAAAAGAAGAAAGATGTTTCCCGCATGTCCCACCTTACATTGTTTTTCCGTTATCCCCCCCATGTCTACTTTATTCCAAATTAATATCTTTTCATTAAACTATTTATGAGCCTTTCGGGAGCCCGCAGGCGGCTTTGGAACTCCGACACAGTGGGGCAGGCCTAGCTGCAAAATGGCCACCACCGCTTGCCTTCAGTCACACAGGGAAGGTCCTTGAGGGTTGCCAGGTCTCACCTCCTCACCGGTGGGGGGTGGGAGGGAGCCTTCCGGGGGGGGCGATGTCACTGCACACGACATCCTTGATGTGATGACATCACGCAAGAGTGACATCATCATGTAGGGGACATCACACGGCAATGCTCTGGTATTTTGGGTAACCATAGAGTTTTGCCCCACATACCAGAGCATCACTGCGTGACACCCTTGGTGTGATGATGTCACTTCTGTGTGATATCCTCATGTTGGGGACGTCACGCTGTGTCATGGCTGTTGGGGGCAGGGCTTCCCCCCCCCCACGCCGGTCAGCTGGATGGCAGCAAGCAGGAGCCCGTGAGACCGGGGGATCCCCCACTCCCACCTGGGGGCTGGCAACCACTGTTCCCTCTAAGATGAGATAGTGTGAGCTAGCTCACAGTTCTTTAGCCTCCAGCTCACACATTTTTGTCTGAGCTCAGGGAGGAGGGCTCCAGAGCAAACCAATTTATGCAGCAGCCAAATTGCTGGCTCACAACTTGAATGCCAGTGGCTCACAAAGTAGAATTTTTAAAAATCTGCACAGCCAATCAAATCTCCAATGGCCAATCAGAAGCCTTGCTGGACAAAAGCCCTTACTGGCCCTGCCCACTTTCTAAAAACATTCAGCAGGTGCCAGGAAGGATGCTGGTGGGCAATACAGCGCTTACGGGCACCATGTTGTGGACCTCTGGTTTATGACATATAAAAGAAGACTCTTGGACTCAGTAGGAGAAGCGGCACACTTCGCATTTTCTTCTGCAACTGCCTCAGCTGGCAGCTGTGAACTTTGTGTCTGAGATAAGCACCCAAGCTGGACATTTTAAAAATGTGGAGATTTAAAAAAAAATTAGCACATGTGCATCCTTGCCCTGGCTCCTGGAGGATCACAGTTCATTTTCAGAAGACCTCACATTTGTTGGCAGAGTAATTAACACAGCAACAGTGCACAACCTGATTAAAGAGTAGATAAAGTTTTATTTAGGAATTAACATACTTGATAGGAAAGAGGAGAGAAAGAGATAGGTTCCTAACCACATCTCTAGCTGAGAGAGAAGGTGCTGACCTCACTGTCCTGTCTAATAGCCTTCTTGCTGCCCCCTGCAGGGTCTTCTTCTCTTTTTCTTTGCCCACCAGACATTGCCTTTTCCAACAACATGTCAACTGCAGGATGCTCTTAGCTTCTGCATCACAACACAGAGCTCCTCTAAGTGGTTGCTTTCATGCTTGCCCCCTTTTTTCATTTTTAAATGGAGACCCATGTGTCTGATTGCCGGTGGGAGACTGGGATGGCGGCACTCAGCAACAGTGCGATGTCACTTCCAGGGGAGAACCCAGAAGTTACATCATGCCCCTGTAGGATTCAATGGAAACTCTATTGTAAAATCACAGAGTTTTTAGCAATCCTTAGAGACGACTGCTGCCACTTTTGTTTCCCCCAGATGTGACATCACACCATCGGCCCAATGGACATTTAATTTCCCCCCCTCCCACTGACACGCTGAGCAACAGCAGAAAATGAGAGGGAAGAGTGGGGCGATCCTCCGCCAGGGAACTGGCAACCAGTGTCCCCTCTAAGCTGAGTTAGGGTGAGCCGGCTCACAGTTTTTTAGCCTCTGGCTCACACATTTTTCTCTGAGCTCAGGAAGGAGGGCTTCAGAGCAAACTAATGTATGCAGTAGCCAAATCGCTGGCTCACGACTTTAATGCCAGGAGCACACAAAGCAGAGGTTTTGCTTACAAGACCCCGTCGCTTAGAGGGAGCGTTGCATAGCTGGGGCCAGTGTTCCCTCTAAGCTGAATTAGGCTGAGCCGGCTCACAGGTTTTTAGCCTCCGGCTCACAGACTTTTGTCTCCGCTCAGGAAGGAGGGCTCCAGAGCAAACTAACTTATGCCGTAGCTGAATCGCCTGCTCACAACTTTAATGCCAGGAGCTCACGAAGTAGAATTTTTGCTCACCGGACTCCACAGCTGAGAGGGAGCATTGCTGATTGGAGACCATAAAAGCATCTGGGGAATGGGGAATGGCGGAGGCAAGATCCGCCCCTGGAGGGTTCACCTGTTACCTCTTGAAGACTACCGCCTGGCTCTCCACGTCCTCCTCCGGCAGGGCAAGCAGAACAGAACTGCTGCCTCCTGCTCAAAGTGAATGTGAATGATGGGACTGTGGCTGCACATACACATTGATACACTTTCGGGTGTGAAAATTGGCACGTCAGTTAGTGCAACTTATTCCGATGGAAGCAGACCCACCCATGACCCTGGAGCGTACAAAAAAAGGAAGCCGGCTGACAGAAGCAGCTGTCTGAAGTTGCCGGGTAAACTGACCAAGTATAAAGGTGCTAAAAAGAGCGCTCGGTCTGAATGTTGAGCACACCGCTGATGCTCCACCCAGAGGCCTGACACACAAGCAAATAATCATGATCACAGCCAGGGGTCTTTTCCTGTGGGAGCGCACAGGAGCAGAGCTCCGGCAGTAAGGAGCTCAGGAAGCGGGCACATGCAACAAGCCCCGCCCCCTGCTCCCAGCAGCCCTCAGTCGGGTCACGAGGAGCAAGAAGCAGCCAAAATACCAGAGCTCCCCCCCTGGCCCGCCTTCAGGTACAAGCTCTCCCTCCTCTGTGAGGGCAGATCTGCACTCCCCCCCCCCAATAGCTAGCAATCCAAGTGGAGCCTGAGTGGTGGGTGTTGCCTTCTGACACACTTCCGGTGATGTCAGGGGGTGTGGCATATGCAAATACATTATGCTAATGAGTTATGCTAATGAGCTCCTGCACCTCTTTTTCTACAAAATGACCCCTGCTCACAGCAAATTCAAATTACTGACTGCTCAACCTTGTGTGTCCCCCCCCCCCCCCCCCGCCCAACAAGAGCAGCTTCCCTTCCTCCCTTAGCAATTGTTCTCCTAGCAGGGTTGTGTAGGGGGGGGGAGTAGAAATAAGTTCTGCCATGGAAGATGGGGATGGGGAGAGGCAGTCTGGTGATGAAGGGAGCTTTGTCTCCCCAATGCTTGTGCCCTGGGATCTGGGAACCTTGTGAGTCTCTTAGGTGCTACTGGATTCGAATCTAGTTCTTCTGCTGTCGCCCGATACAGCCACCCTTGGAAACCATCAGCGCCGTGCCTGAGAGAGGAGTGCATCTGCTGGCTCGTTCAGAGACGCGAAAACAGAAAAGGGGACCAAGAAATAAAGCAACGGGTTAAGCATTTCAAGTTATTTCTCCTAATGTAAATTAGATGTGCCAATTTAGCACACTTGATACGCATAATTAACACAAGCCACTTTTTTGTTTTGCGAGACTCATGGTAGGAAAGCTTTTAATTAAAAAAGATAAAACACGTTTTGGCAAACGCAGAGGAAGGAACAAGAAAGCACCACGATCAAAAGGTAACAGGCAAGTCTGCTCCAAGGTTACCTTCATGATGACAGAGAAGTGCGGCAGTGCATTCAGCAAGACGTTCTCTGTGATCTGTTCCAGACGCAACGATATATGGCAGGCGTCCCCCCAAGAGCAAGGGTCCCCCGACCTTTTCGAGCCCGAGGGCACCTTTGGATTTTGAGTCGAGGTGGTGAGCGCCCCCCCAAAAGGACTGCCAACGGTGGCAGAGTGAAATGTGATAAGTCCCCCCCCCCTGTGGCTTTGCAAAAGGATCACAGAAGGGGAGGGGACATGGCTTAGTGGAAGAGCCTCTGCTCGGCAGTCAGAAGGTCCTAGGTTCAATTCCCGGCATCTCCAGGTAAGGAGCAGGTTAGAGATGCTGGGAAAGCTCTCCAGCTGAGATCCCCCCAAAATGCGGTGGGCCCCCAGGAAAGTACTGGTGAGGGCCATGGCACCCCTGGGAGCCATTTCGGGAAGCCTGCCGTAGAGCATCACCCTGATATGGCATCATTTCCAGTTCTGGGTGGAGGTGATGTCATGCACAAGTGTGATGTCGATTTCCCCCTCGACCACGTTGTCACGCAGTCAGGGGGGGACGGGGGCTCAAGCTTGGGAGGCCTCTTGCTGGCTCCCCCATGTGTGAGGCCTCGGAGGTAAAAACAACTATGTTTTCTGAAAGGAAGTAAAAAAGGCAAAAAACCCAGAAGACTTAGATTATCCATCCACTTGTGTCCCAAGTTTTACAAAGCTCTATACAAAATGATAAAGAAACACATCTACAGTAGATTATTAAAAGCAAATTGACAGATCAAATTCTATTAATATTCACAGTTTGAGGACTGCGCACATCTACCAAGAATATTTATTTTATTTTATTTGTATCCCGCCCTCCCCCGCAAGCCTCCCCCGCAAGCACATACGATTTAAAACCAGATTAAAATAACTTCAATAAGATGGCAGACCAGTTTGTGGGAGTCCAGAATGATACAAAATATATTGAGCTTGCTAATAACTGAGTATTGAATAAAACTAGCAATGCCAAAACTTTCTATGAGCTCTGAGATAGCTTATAGCAGGGGTGTCAAACACGTGGCCCGTGGGTCGGATCAGGCCCCCGGAGGGCTTCTATCAGGCCCGCAATGGAACTGGTTCTCTCTTCCTCTCTTTTAGACAGCAACTGAACAAAGTTTTGCTTAAGGCTGCCTCAGGAGGAGGAAGAAAGGCTTTAGGCCAGGGGTGTCAAACATGCAGCCCGGGGGCCGGATGAGGCCCCCAAAGGGCTTCTATCAGGCCTGCAGTGGAACTGGCTGTCCTCTGTTTCTTCTTCCAGTTCTGCTGCTGCTGCGTCATCGTAGGTTTGCAGCTTACAGATACACACCTGAACAGCATACTCAGGACTGCAACAGCACAGACATTTTGATGCAATAATTCAGAGCAAGAGGTGTCAGTTATCAGACACTGTTAAATAAACAGAATATTGCAAAAGTGCTAGTGTTTTAAGAGTGTTTTAAGCATATTTGTATTTTAAGTAAAAAAAACTCTTTGTGTTTTTGTCCTTTATAAAGTTCATCTCTCCACTAACTGGCATTACATTTTATGACACACATGGCCCGACACAACAAGGTCTCATTTATGTCAGATCCGGCCCTCATAACAAATGAGTTCGACACCCCTGGCTTATAGCGTGCATGATGGTCAAATATATTATAAGGGAAACTTGAAGAGTTTGGAAAACACTGGACTGGCCTTCCTACCCTGGTGTGAGCCAATTTAAAAGGCTACTGGAAGGAAGCTGATGAACATTCTGAAAAAAATTAAGTAAGTAAGTGATTTCAGAGGGCGGCCATGTCAGTCTGCAGCAAAACTAGATTTGGGTCCAGGAGCACTTTGGAGGCCAACAAATTTCCCAGGGTTTAAGCTTTTGAGAGTTAAAGCTTCCTCTGCCAGATACCTGGCAAAGATACCCAACAAAGGGAGCTCGAATTCTCGAAAATTCATACCCTGAAAATCTGAACAAAATCTCCTTTTGGGGTTTGACACGAGAACTACAGAAAGTGGCAAAATTCATCTCACCGACACTAAACCCCCGACCAAGTCCTGAAACGATCCTGACTGACTGGGCTCAGAGGCCTCTTGGTAGGCTTAGCGATATTTTAGTTAACATTTAAAATGGACTCGCGACATCCTTTTGTTATGTAAACTTCTGATTCTGAACCGTGTTTATTGGCATACTGTATGTTACTAAATATTCATACTGGCCTCAAAAGCCCCTGCTAAGCCCGTCTCAGGTATTCTCAACAGTGCACTTGTTCCTGCTCTAACATGGCTTTAATAAAATACTACTTTGCCTAAATGTGTATTGGACTTATAGCTGTGAGGGATCGGACAGCGGAGTAGGTCCAGCAAGCCATTAGGCTTTATGGACTATTTCGTTGAAAATAAAACTGTAATTAATACGAATAAGGAAGAAGAATCTAGGGAACTAAATGGAATCAAATGTAACGGGTAGCATAAGATAATAGTAGACAGAATAGAAAGTAATCCTCGTTTAGCATTTAGATATAATAGGAGTCAGTGGATGAGATGGATAATACTTTCTATTAATAAAGGGGGTAAATAATATAGACTGTTGGAAAATTAATATTTTGTATCATTGTTCACTATATGGGCTCTTTTTGTAGCAGGAACTCCTTTGCATATTAGGCCACACCCCCTAATGTAGCCAATCCTCCAAGAGCTTACAGAGCTTTTCTTACCGAAGCTACTGTAAAGCTCTTGGAGGATTGGCTACATTAGGGGTGTGTCGCTTAATATGCAAATGAGTACCTGCTACAAAACATTAATAAACTGTGAATTTAAAAAAAGAAAAGAAAACTGAGAAATAAATGTCGTCCATTCGTAAGGGGCCACCGGACTTCTGTTTCGTTTTTCTGAATGCACACAGTCGTTTTCTATTTATGATGGATGCCACCAGCGTGCAGAAGGCCACCTGAGGACACGACTTCGTTTATTTGGTATATTTCATGGGTAGGGAAAATATTCCTAAAACTTTTTTGGGGGATGCCCCTTCAAAAAAGGGCTAAACCTCCAGAGCTGGCCACACCGATTTCTTTACTGTAATGTTCCGTGGCCCTGACCTCGATGGCCCCGTTTGGCCCAGTCTCATCAGATCTCTGAAGCTAAGCAGGGTCAGCTCTGGTCAGGAGATGGATGGGAGACCTCCATCCGAAAGGAAGTCCAGGGTTGCTATGTGGAGGCAGGCAATGGCAAATCACTTCTGTTCCTGCCTTGCATCGCCCTGGATGGCTCTGGCTAGCCGGATCTCGTCAGGGAAGCCAAGCAGGGTTGGCCCTGGTTAGCAGCACATGGATGGGAGACTGCTAAGGAAGTTGCTACACAGAGGCAGGCCATGGCGAACCACCTCTGAATGTCTCTTGGCCCGAAACACCCACGGGGTGGGGTCGGGGTCATCATAAGTGAGCTGTGGCCCGATGGCACTTTTCACCAGCATCATTTATTTGGAATACACTCCACTCACTTCTGTGAACTGGAGGTCTGGCTCTCTGCTCTGTAGGCTGGTACCGGAACAGAGCACCATTTTTATTCGACAAGGTGCTTTATGTGTTTTGATGACCTCAAGCATTTTGTCATTTATTTTTTTTACCAGAAGACTGCTATCATGAAGAGTGCCCTTTGTTATGCCCAATAAATCCTTGGTCGCCTACTTCTGGAGCCTGACTGAAGTAATCAATCTGTCAAGAAGTCACTACAGCCGCCAGCTCCATGAATACTTTATGGGCTTACTTACTCTAATTGTTCATTCCATGCCAAAAGTATCGGAGCACTGCTTATCATACCTATTAAGCTTTTTTCCAGGTTGGCTCCTACAGGGCTTGTGGAAGTGATTTCTGATGCCGCCCCCCCCTCACTGCAGACCCCCCCCAAAGGCAGAGGGGCTGGCAGAAATCTTCCTCTGCACCTCCTGCAAGTCTCTTCCCACTCTTCCATAAGAAGAGCCCTGCTAGATCAGACCAAAGGTCCCTCTAGTCCAGCATCCTGTCTCACAGAATGGCCAACCAGTTCCTCTGGAGGGCCAACAACAGGGTAGAGAGATTGAGGCCTTCCTTGGAATATAAGAAGAGCCCTGCTGGATCAGACCAAAGGTCCCTCTAGTCCAGCATCCTGTCTCACAGAATGGCCAACCAGTTCCTCTGGAGGACCAACAACAGGGTAGAGAGATTGAGGCCTTCCTTGGAATATAAGAAGAGCCCTGCTGGATCAGACCAAAGGTCCCTCTAGTCCAGCATCCTGTCTCATAGAATGGCCAACCCTCTGGAGGGCCAACAACAGGGTAGAGAGATTGAGGCCTTCCTTGGAATATAAGAAGAGCCCTGCTGGATCAGACCAGTGGTCCCTCTAGTCCAGCATCCTGTCTCACAGAATGGCCAACCAGTTCCTCTGGAGGACCAACAAAGGGCAGAGGGACCGAGGCCCTTCCTTGGAATATAAGAAGAGCCCTGCTGGATCAGACCAAAGGTCCCTCTAGTCCAGCATCCTGTCTCATAGAATGGCCAACCAGTTCCTCTGGAGGGCCAACAGCAGGGCAGAGGGACCGAGGCCTCCTTTAGAACATAAGAAGAAGCCCTGCTGGATCAGACCAGTGGTCCCTCTAGTCCAGCATCCTGTCTCACAAAGTGGCCAGCCAGATCCTCTGGACAGCCAAGAACATGCCTCTGAATCCTAGGAACAAACAGCAGAAAGACACCCTTGCCCTCATGACTTGCTTCTGAGCTTCCCAGCAGCATTTAGGTAGTCACTGCTGGGGGGAAAAAACTGCAGTGCTCAACAGAGATCAACGACTTGTGTAAGACCACAGCCTTAGGGTAGGCCTGAAACACCCAAACCCACAACTCTCTTGCTGCCACGCCATACTCTGGACTGACCTTTCCCCCTATCCCAGCTTTCCATGTTTGCAGAGACAAAAAGAAAACCAAATTCAGACAATCTCACCAAGCGGTGCAATAAATATGAATTCTTGAAACTCTTTGCCCTCTCAAATTCCAAAATCATTTGCCCTTTCAAGAATTCATTATATCCTCTGCTTCTTTCCCAGGAAAAGAATGATACCTACCTACCTACACACACACAGAGAGGGTTTTTTCCCACTTATTCCAGCTCCATCTCTCTTCTTCATTCTTCAGCCCAAACAACCCAATCCTCATTTTTCTCACTTCAGTTGCCAATAGGAATCCTTCCAGTCAGTTTCCACCCTCCCTGATCCTCTGTGGTCCTGGCTCCACATCCCAGAGCGGTGAACAAAAACGTGACCCTTCATGGGCACCTAAGGTCCAAACAGCAGCCACCACATGTGCCCACCACCACGGGGCCACAACACAGAGGTTCCTACAAAGCTCATCTTTAGGGGCAGACAGCAAGCCATTTCATTCCAAGTGTATGAGCGGGCCTTAGGACATTGGGTCAGTGCTGCAAAACCCCTGTCCAATTGGCATGCGTGTTGCTTTCCCACAATCTCCCCCCTCCATTTTTCAAAACAGCAGGTATCACTATGTGGTGCACACTGGAGAAGTTGCCGTCGACTGGTGGTAAATCCCACACGTTGATATACTGCATAAAACAGGACTTCCTGAGTGAGTTCTGAAACTACTGCCAATCAGTTCCTCTGGATGTCCCCTTACCCGTCTCCACACTGCTCATGATTTCTAAACCGTCATTGTGTCCTCCCTTAGTACAGGTGATCTCTGGGATTTACAACCAAGCTCCCGACTGCAGAGCTCAGTTCCCCTTGAGGAAACAGCTGTTTTGGAGGGTGGACTCTATGGCATTACGCACCACGGAGGTCCCTCCCTTCCCCAACCCCCCCTCCCCCACACACATACATCTACAGGATTTTCCCAACTCAGAGTTGGCAACCCGATCGCTCATTGGTCTCGTTTTAGTGCAAAGGGTTTAGCACTTATAAAAACACCAGCAGTGCCTCAGTAGGCCATTCCTGGGGCAAAAGAGGTCTCTTTTGCATGGGATAGAGCAGCTCGAGAAAGAAGTACTTTTCTCCCTTTCTCACAATACAAGAACTCGTGGGCACTCAATGGAATTGCTGAGCGGTCGGGTTAGAACGGATAAAAGGAAGTACTTCTTCACCCAAAGAGTGATTAACACTTGGAATTCACTGTCACAGGAGGTGGCGGCGGCTACAAGCATTAACGGCTTCAAGAAGGAATTAGATAAGTATATGGAGCAGAGGTCCATCGGTGGCTATTAGCCACAAGGTATAGATAGGAACTCTCGGTCTGGGGCAGGTGACGCACTGTATTCTTGGTGCTTGGGGGAGGCAACAGTGGAAGGGCTTCTAGTGTCCTGGCCCCACTGGTGGACCTCCTGGTGGCACCTGGTATTTTTGGCCACTGTGTGACAGAGTGTTGGACTAGATAGGCCATTGGCCTGATCCAACATTGGCTTCTCTAATGTTCTTATGTTCTTATTGTGGTTATCAGAAAACAACATGGTAGTGCAGATCTCTATTTTCTGAAGGCCCAGCAATTGATATATCCATACCTGGTAATGAGCATATAGCCCAGGGCTCCCCACAGCCTGGTGGGGCCAGCCACAGAATGACTGCCACAAAATGGCTGCCACAGGCAGTGGAGCCAGCCACAAAATGGCTGCCGCAGCTTACTTTCACTCACACAGGGAAGATTAGGGTTGCCAGCCTCCCAGTGGGGCCTAGAGATCTCCCAGTATTACAACAGATCTTTAGACTACAGAGATCAGTTGCCCTGGAAAAAAATGGCTTCTTTGGAGGGTGGACTCTCTGGCATGGTCCCTGCCTGCTCCAAACCCTGCCCTCCCTGGGCTCTACCCCCCAAATCCCCAGGTATTTCCCAAACCAGAGCTGGCAACCCTTGTCAAGATCCTTGAGCTGTGGTGGCAGCTGCCGTCAAAGGAACTCGCTTAGAAATCCGCACTGCCAATCAAATCTTCAACGGCCAATCAGAAGCCTTGCTGGGCAAAACCCCCACCTGATCCTTCTCGTTTTCTAAAAACACTTGGTGGTTGCCAGGAATATGGGGGGGTGCCCTCCTGTTTTCTGTCTCAGCTCTCTCTGGCTCACCAACTGTTTGCTATCTTATGCTTGACCTTGTAGATGCTCCAGCTGCAGTTTACTTGGCTGGGAAAGTTAACGGCTTTTATGCTTTGCCCGCTTGCTTTGCCCGCACACGTGAGTTGTATCCATTGGCTCATGCTTACGTGGGGGGGATGTTTGATTTTAGTATAAGTCAGAGGCCCTAGGGCTGACGGCCGTTCCTGACACAAGCTGTACATGTGTCTTTAGTACTGGATCTGTCAATAAACAGTTACCTTCTTATGAGGCCCTGTGTTGCGTGACCTGACTAAGGACCCTGACATTGGGGGCCCCTGGTAGAGACAAAGAGGAGCTGCTGCTGATGCTTCTGACAAAACTGGGAAGGGAGGGGGGGGGGGTCTGCCACCGTCCTCCGATGACCGGGAAGACTAATGATCTCCTCAAGTGCAGGCCTGTTTTGCTCTCTGCACAACTCCGTGCTCTCTCCTCCTGCACGGATTAACGCCACGGCCTTTTGATTAGGGTGCCAGAGGCGTTTCTCCGAGAGGAAATTAAATTTTAGGAATCTGCCGTACTGCTCTCGTTGGCTCTCCGCCTTGCTTTTCTCTCCATTGTTATCAATGATGCCTTGTTAGATTTTCCTCCAGGGTTTTTCATCTTAGTTGGACACGACCTCTGCTATTATTTGACCGGTTGAGAAATATACAAAAACCATGGCGGGTGCCAGTGGCGGGTGACGAGCAGAGGAGCGTAATTATAAAGATCATCCAGTGTAGCTTCCCTTCCCCCGGTTCAATTACTAGCTTCTACAGAAGTAGTGCTTACAAAGTTGGCATTTGTTCTTTTATTCACACTTCAAAACAGCAGGAAGTCAACGCATCCTGGCTAGCACTGGAAGGCAGCCCTTTTATTCAAATTACAAAGGCAGAAGAACGTCTCACTCATTAATTTGCTACATTCCTTTCAGCGTAAAATGTCCTGCTAGAGTCACAAGTCAGTGAAGTGGAAATGCAAAAAAAAAAAAAAAAAAAAAAAGACTCGCTGGAATTTGGGGGTTGTTTCTCCTTTGCTGCTTAAAAGCCAGAAACAGAAGGATTAATTTCGCCTTACAGTTGGAAGTACGATCTTGCCTCTGAGTCCAGCCACTCTAGGCTACTCAGGGCTGACAGCCACCACTGATCAGTTCCCAGCTACTGCCCCCCACCACTGATCAGCTGACTGGAGGAGGGACTTACCAGCAGTGAGGGAAGGCCACGGCTGGCGCAGCAGTGACGTCACTGGCAATGCCGTGATGTCACTTCTGGTGAGTGTCGGAAGTGATGTCGCTGCTATGACACTGGCCTGGGCCTCCCCCTTCTGCCGGTAAGTCCCCTGTCAGGAGAGACTAGGCAACCCGAAGACTAATGCGGCAATGGGTGGCCTGGGTAGTGCTGGGGCTGGCTGATTCTGATGTCCCCGGGACCCTCACCCACGGAGACCCTCGTTTTCATAACGCTGGCTCTCCATTTTGTAAAAAGTAAAGGTAAAGGTTCCCTTGCTCGAAAGCCAGTCGAATCCGACTCTAGGGTTGCGGTGCTCATCTCCGTTTCAAAGCCGAAGAGCCAGCGCTGTCCAAAGACGTTTCCGTGGTCATGTGGCCGGCATGACTAAACACCAAGGCGCATGGAATGCTGTTACCTTCCCACCGAAGTGGTACCTATTTATCTACTTGCAATGCCTTGCTTTTCGAACTGCTAGGTTGGCAGGAGCTGGGGCCAGAGACGGGAGCTCACTCCGTCATGCGGCAACTCGGGTCTCGAACTGCTGAACTACCGACCTTCCACAGCCTGCAGTTCAGCGTCTTAACCACTTGAGCCACCGCTCATTTTGTACATTTTTTGGGGGTTTTTTTTTTTTTTTACATGTGTGCATTTCAGCATTGGGCCCTTAAATGACAGATGGATTCCGTATTAAACTAGTACCAAATGGCAGTGAGTCACGCTAACAGTGTAAAACGAATGCAGAGCAGCTCCTCCATCAATCCTGCAAAGTCCATCCGACGAGGGATTCAATCAGAGGCTACTATCCCCAAGAACCTCAGAGTCTCTTGATAATTTGATCTTAACGACCAACCCAGATCTCCAAAGCACTAGGCAACCAGCCAATTCCAGCAACTTCCCCCCATATCTTCATGACTGGGCAGGAAGGCTATTGCCTTTCCCTAATGATGACAACTGCCCAGCTATGGACATTTACGTATCTAACTTCCAAATCTCTCCAAGGGAACCCTTTTGATGCAAATAAGAAAAAACTCTCCTCCACAATACAGACAAAGACTTCCTTTTCAAATTTCCCCATACATGGGAAGATTGAAATTTTTGTCACTCTCACATTCCAGAGCCAGTTTGGTGTAGTGGTTAAGTGCGCAGACTCTAATCTGGGAAAACTGGGTTTGATTCCCCACTCCTCCATTTGCACCTGCTGGATGACCTTGGGCAAGCCATAGTTCTGATAAGAGCTGTCCTTGAAAAAGAGCAGTTTCTGTTAAGAGCTCTCTCAGCCTCACCTCCCTCACAGGGTGTCTGTTGTGGGGAGGGGGAAGGGAAAGGAGTTTGTAAGTCACTCTGAGACTCCCTTGGGTAGAGAAGGGCGGGGTATAAATTCAATCTTTTCTTCTCTTCTTCTTCTGCCTCATTTTTCACAAAAAGGTATAAAGAGTTACCCTTCGGCCCCAGTTTTTGTAGCCATTTTGGATTCATTCAGTTACCCAAGCTTCATGGTTGACCTCTCTGCCTAGGGTTGCCTGGCAACTGGCAGGGGCTTACCAGGAGCAGGAGGAAGGCCGAGCCAACATGCCTATGTCATTTCCCACATGACCTGGAAGTGATATCATCACGTTGGGGCAACGCTCTGGTATATGGGCAAAAACTCTATTGTAAATTTGGCTTCTACCATAGACCCCTTTCAAACTGCCTTTGCATTCCTTCTGAGAGAGGGGAGAGGGGACGCAGCCTTTCCGTTGTGTTTCCGGCATGAACTCAAAAGGACAGCTGCTTTTGCGACAGCTCAGGCTCACTCCACTGAACCGCGCTGCGGCCTCTCCGGAAGAGGACTGACCGGGCTTTTCTCCCAAGGGTTTTCTGTCCCCCGTGCTCAAAGTTAAAGTGCAGTTAAACCATTGTGACATCGCATCCCCGGTGTAAAACTTCAAGGTTGCCTAGGTGATGCGAGCTCACAATGGACCATGTTTTTTAGCTCAGAGCATAGGGAAGATAAGAGATGCTCAAGATGCCGAAAAAAACCCCAGCGGCTTGAACTTTAAAGGTCGAGGCCACATAATAGGAACATTCCAAAGGTGATCATATTGTAATGAGGACCTGGCACAAACAGGGATGACAACAAAGGCTTCTTTTTCCAACCTAAGATATGGAGAAAAATCTGAGGATAATGAAGAGGCACAGGTGGTCCAGTTTCTTCATGCAGCGATTTTACTCCTTGTTATAACTTTTTGCTTGTGAACATGTACAAGGGCTCCAGAAAAAGAATGTGCAGTTGTCTGAAGACAGGGATCTCTGGTCTGTGGATAAGAAAGTGTGTGTGTACGTACACAGGGAAACGGGTGTTGGAGTAAAGCAACTCAACATGCCTGGACATTGGGGGGTGCTACATTGCTCTAGCTGTGTTCATGTACTATCTTCTTAAGTGGTTAAGTGCACGGACTCTAATCTGGGAGAACCGGGTTTGATTCCCCACTCCTCCACTTGCACCTGGCTGGATGACCTTGGGCAAGCCATAGTTCTGATAAGAGCTGTTCTTGAAAAAGCCGTTTCTGACAAGAGCTCTCTCAGCCCCACCTGCCTCACAGGGTGTCTGTTGTGGGGAGGGGAAGGGAAAGGAGTTTGTCAGCCGCTCTGAGACACCTTTGGGTAGTGAAGGGCGGGGTATAAATCCAATCTCCTCCTCCTCCTCCTCCTCCTCCTCTTCTTCTTCTTCTTCTTCTTCTTCTTCTTCTTCTTCTTCTTCTTCTTCTTCTTCTTCTTCTTCTTCTTCTTCTTCTTCTTCTTCTTCTTCTTCTTCTTCTTCTTCTGTGAGGTGCCTCTCTTTGTCTAACCGGGGAGACGCCTCCTTCTCTTCCTATGCCCTTTGTGTTATCCTTATGGAACTGCAAGGGGCAGGATGCTGCCTCTACAGGTCTGCTCAAGATGGGTCACCGTGTTTGTCTGTCGCAGGAGAAAAGAGCAAAACAAACAAAATTTGTGGGAGGGGACAAACAAAATTTGTGGCAGGGGAGGTGCTTCCGTTGGTCACCGCTCACTTCTTCAGATACTTCACATCCGAAGAAGCGAGCAGCGACCTACAAAAGCTCCTCCCCTGTCACAGGTTTAGCTGGTCTTTAAGGTGCCACGAGACTCTTGCTCTTTTCTACAGGTCTGACCAGCACGTCCCGTTCAGCAAAAGTGACAGGGATCGTTGGCTGAGAAATGGCTCCACAATCTTAAAAGGCTTGATCTCTGTCCATGGGGTTTCCCCTTCAGACACCTTGCCTGTGGGACACACAAAGGGATTGTCCAAACCAGTCGTAAAATAACAACAAAAGATGCAAATACTTCTTCACCCAAAGAGTAATTAACATGTGGAATTCACTGCTGCAGGAAGTGATGGCGGCTACAACCACAGCTTTGAAAGGGGATTGGATAAACACATGGAGCAGAAGTCCATCACTGGCTATTAGCTACAAGGTATAGACAGGAACTCTCGGTCTGGGGCAACTGATGCTCTGTATTCTTGGTGCTTGGGGGGGGGAGACACTGGCAGGGTTTCTGGAGCTTTGGCCCCGCTGGGGGACCTCCTGATGGCCCCTGGATTTTGGCCACTGTGTGACACAGAGTGTTGGACTGGATGGGCCATTGGCCTGATCCACTGAATGAGCTACTGAACAAGCTCCTGAACATCTATTACTGGTACTTTCTTAGGGATACTGGTGTAGTCATACGGGGCCAACTACAGCGATCGCCATCTGCACTTTATCGTTTGTATTTAATCTGCACTTTATATTTTATTGTTAGAATTGTACCTGTTTTTATTGTAAATAAATTAAATAAGCACTCTCCTCTATTTTCTCTTATTCTAGCTATTGACAACATAGGGATGCCAGCCTCCTGGTGGGACTTGGGGATCCGCCAGGATTATAGCTCATCGCCAGACTACAGTGATCAGCTCCCCTGGAGAAGATGGATGCTTTAGACCGTAGACACTAGGGCATTGTGACCCAGCAAGGTCCCTGTCCTCCCCAGGCTCCATCCTCAAATATCCAGGATTTTCCCAACTACAATACGGAAACTCTGCCCCCCCCTCCATCCCCTGCCAGGGGGGACCTACTACCTCTACAACAGCCATACCCCTAAGTTTCTCCATCTCCCACCAATTGACCCTCCCCAAAGGCACAGTTTCCCTTTCTAGGCCCCTCTGTGTGACTTCCTGCGTCCTTATCCAGCCTGTGTACCCAGTCCCTGGGCTAAAGCCTGCCAAAACAAATTACCCTCCCTATCTGGTGAAGTGTATCTTTGCCACACTTTGCCAGTTTCTGGGACGCCAACTCAGCCTTCTGTCTCCATCACTGTCACAGCATACCTTGTCCATTTGCCTCTCACTCACAACAAAGGGCAAAACTAGACAGGATTGGGGGGGGGGGTTCTTATGTACTTAAAACACACCCATTTGCATCTGAAGAAAGCAGGGATGGGTGTCTGTTTTTAAACTAAAACAGAGTTCGCTACCAAGGGGAGCTAATCCCCCCCCCCCCCCGCAATGCCTTATTTCCTTACACTCCAATACTTGGAAGCATTTGTCTCCCAAACTAGCAAATATGTGTCTGGAAGACAAAACACAGAGGAAATAGAGCGCAGTGAAGTACGGCAGGGGACGGAGCAAGATGCAGTTCATCTTGTCCATTTTCATTTAAAAATAGACTACACAGACAGAGATTCCTTGATATTTATTTATTTATTTATTTACACATGAACAGGGAGGCTTGTGTCAATATAGGAGAACCGGGCTCATTATTATTATTAAATACTTTTCAGGTCCACTTTCTTGACTTACCGAATGCCCCCCCTGTGCCTGCTCTGGAAGTGAGAACTTTTAATGGTGTGTAAAACTGGGATCCTTTCTCTCGCTCTTCTTGAAATCTGGCAGGAAAGACCCCTTTGGTGAAGGGTACAATCCCCACTGGACAGCGTGGGGTGGGGGTGGAGTTTACAACCAGAAAATGTGTCTCCTGTTAACATCAAAAGCAACTAATCCCAAATATATTAAATATTTAATGCATATTTAAATATTTAAATAACTAAAGCAGCAAATTTTTAACACAGAAATTAATTTAAAAGTGCATCAACCCAGTGTAAAAGGTAAAGGTTCCCTTGCTCGAAAGCCAGTCGAATCCGACTCTAGGGTTGCGGTGCTCATCTCCATCCAGCGCTGTCTGAAGACATTTCCGTGGTCACGTGGCCGGCATGACTCAACACCAAGGTGCACGGAACGCTGTGACCTTCCCACCGAAGTGGTACCTATTTATCTACTTGCAATTTCTTGCTTTCAAACTGCCAGGTTGGCAGGAGCTGGAACTAGAGACGGGAGCTCACTCCGTCATGCGGAACACTCGGGTCTCGAACTGATGAACTACCGACCCTCCGCAGCCTGCAGTTCAGTGTCTTAACCACTTCAGCCACCGCAACTCCCAACCCAGTGTACATCCCCTTAATTTCAAACTGAGTCCCTGTCTGGATTGAGGCAGTTAATAAGTCAACTGAACAGGTGCATTCAAGCTTTTTGCGGAAGGTACTAGGGGGTCCCACCTTGTGCCCCGTATGAAGCCCTCTGTTTGGAATGTGGTCAAAGCCTTTTGTCTAC
Source organism: Gekko japonicus (assembly GCF_001447785.1). Lineage (NCBI taxonomy): Eukaryota > Metazoa > Chordata > Lepidosauria > Squamata > Gekkonidae > Gekko > Gekko japonicus. The sequence continues at coordinate 711,663 of NW_015160849.1, read as the reverse complement.
GAGGGCGTGGCTTATAACCTTCAAATATTGGGCCGGATTGCACAATAACTCTGACCCCTCCAGCTATAGCTACCAGATGTTAACTGAGACCAAGGGTTCACTCTGGCTTGCCACTATAGGAAAAAAACAGAGTTTCTTGAATATCTCTCTTGAATCTATGCTGATGCTCTCGGAAACGGAGGTGTTCCACAAAATAAGGAGCAGATTACTGGAGACAGAGTTGTGGAACTTGTACAATGCAGCTAATAAGACTTGTTCTCCTCTGAACCATGGGATATTTCCCATTGTAGGACACTTGCCCAGTTATTTTTTTCAACTGCAATCTCCAAAATTGCGTAGAATTTTTACACTGGCCAGGCTTAATGTTTTACCCTCGGCAATTTTATTTGGAAGATTCCAGGGTATCCCCTTTGCCAACAGATTTTGCCCTTGTACATATGAAACTATTGAAACAGTATACCACGTGCTGTTTGACTGTTGTTATTCTTCTGGTATTAGGCAATGTATTTTATCACCAATCTTGGAGATAGTGTTTCAGACTTTCCTTGGCCTTGTTTTAAATAGCACAGAGCAAAACATAATTGAACTTGTGGCAAAGTTTTTGCTGGCTGCTGCTTCTATGTTGTTGTTCAGTCACACAGTCGAGTCCGACTCTTAGTGACCCCATGGACCAGATCACACCAGGCCTTCCTGTCTTCCACCATCCCCTGAAGTTTGCTCAATTTCATGTTCGTTGCATCTATGACACTGTCTAACAATCTCATCCTTTACCGTGCCCGTCTTCTTTGACCTTCAATCTTTCCCAGCATCAGGGTCTTCTCCAGTGAGTGCTCCCTTCTCATTGGGTGGCCAAAGTATTTGAGCTTCAGTTTCATTATCTGGCCTTCCAGGGAGCAGTCAGGGTTGATTTCTTTTAGGATTGACTGATTTGATCTCCTTGCAGTCCAAGGGACTCTCAAGAGTCTTCTCCAGCACCATAGTTCAAAAGAATCTATTCTTCGGCGCTCGGCCTTCCTTATAGTCCAACTCTCGCAGCCATACATGACTACTGAAAATACCATTGCTTTGACCATGCGAACTTTTGTTGGCAGGGTGATGTCTCTACTTTTTATCATGCTGTTTAGGTTCGCCATCACTTTCCTCCCAGGGAGCAGGTGTCTTTTAATTTCATGGCTGCTGTCACAGTCTGCGGTGATCTGGGATCCCAGGAACGTGAAGTCTGTCACTACTTCCACGACTTCCCCTTCTATTTGCCAAGGAGTGATGGGGCCGGATGCCATGATCTTAGTTTTTTTTATGTTGCGTTTCAAGCCCACTTTTGCGCTCTCCTCTTTTACTCTGGGCAAGAGGCTCTTTAGGTCCTCTTCACTTTCTGCCATTAGCACATTCTGCTGCTTCTATACATAGTAAAATTCTGTAAGTGCACGACGCAGGCTATCTTTTAACAGAAACTGTATTTTATGTAGAATCTGAATTTTATTTCCCAGATACTATGTTTTTATTTCTGTGAAATGCCAATAAAGGAATTGCTGTGTGTGAATTTCAAATTGCATGCCATTTGTGTCCCTTCCTGGAACTCTGAACACTCCTGGGCATTCACTTGACTAGACTACTGCACTGTACTGGATGTTATTGGTCCACAACACAGTGATGATTGTTAGCTGCCCGGAGCATAGCAGCTCCACTGGCGGTTAATTTATCTAATTCCTGAGTGCTGGTTTTTACCCTGAAAACCCTTTATGACAGCATCTGGGATGTTGGATCAGGCCAAATGCCCAGCCAGTCCAATAATCTGTGTCACACTGTAGCCTAAACCCAGGTGCCATCGGGAGGTCCACCAGCAGGGTCCAGTAATTCTTCAGTAGCTATAACGTCTTCATATGTCCTCAGTTACCACACCACATTTATGGATTTCTTGTATTTGAGAGCCTGGCCCATTGAGACTGATTTCAAAGCCTTTTTAAACAAGGCCTTTATACTCCAACTGTGACAAAATTTAGCTTGGCTTTTATTATTCTGTCTGCTGTTATGATAATGCTGCTGATTTAGTTTGCATTCTTTCCCCCTTGGATGTGTTAAAGCATTTGGATTTTTTGAAAAAATATATATTGTTACCTGCTTTAAAGATTCACCTCAAATTGAAAAGCAGATTATAACTTCCCTCCAATAAATAAATAAAGGTGTTCTAAGGCACAGCCATTCATCATATCTAGAAATGTAATCTCTTTGCCTCTGCCTAACTCATATTTACCACATCAACGTGAGGATAATTCAAGTCAATGCCATTTCTGAATAAGTTCTCCCTCCAACTGCCACCTGGGTCTCTCCTCAGTCTTTCCTCAGACCCATGTTCCTTTTGGCATCTCATATCGCCATTCATGGTGATTCTGGTGTTCTTGTTGTTGTTCAGTCGCACAGTCGAGTCCGACTCTTCACGACCCCATGGACCACATCACGCCAGGCCTTCCTGTCTTCCGCCATCCACTGAAGTTTGATCAATTTCATGTTCGTTGCATCGATGACACTGTCTAACCATCTCATCCTTTGCCGTCCCCTTCTTCTTTGACCTTCAGTCTTTCCCAGCATCAGGGTCTTCTCCAGTGAGTGCTCCCTTCTCATTTGGTGGCCAAAGTATTCGAACTTCAACTTCAGGATCTGGCCTTCCAGGGAACAGTCAGGGTTGATTTCTTTTAGGATTGACTGATTTGATCTCCCTGCAGTCTCAAGAGTCTTCTCCAGCACCATAGTTCAAAAGAATCTTTTCTTCGGCACTTGGCCTTCCTTATAGTCCAACTCTCGCAGCCATACATGACTACTGGGAATACCATTGCTTTGACCATGCAGACTTTTGTTGGCCGGGTGATGCCTCTGCTTTTTAGCATGCTGTTTAGGTTCGCCATCACTTTCCTCCCAAGGAGCAGGCGTCTTTTAATTTCATGGCTGCTGTCACAGTCTGCGGTGATCTGGGATCCCAGGAACGTGAAGTCTCTCACTACTTCCATGACTTCCCCTTCTATTTGCCAAGGAGTGATGGGGCCGGATGCCATGATCTTAGTTTTTTTGATGTTGAGCTTCAAGCCCACTTTTGCGCTCTCCTCTTTTACTCTGAGCAAGAGGCTCTTTAGATCCTTTTCACTTTCAGCCATTAGAGTGGTATCATCTGCATATCTGAGGTTGTTGATCTTTTCCCCAGCAATCTTAATTCCCGCTTGTGATTCATCCAGGCCAGCATTTCGCATGATGTACTCTGCATATATATTAAATAAGCAAGGTGACAGTATACATCCTTGTCGTACTCCTTTTCCTATGCTGAACCAATCAGTTGTTCCGTATCCGGTTCTAACTGTCGCTTCTTGGCCCTTATACAGGTTTCTCAAGAGACATGTGAGGTGGTCTGGTACTCCCATCTCTTTAAGGACCTGCCATAGTTTGTTGTGATCCACACAGTCAAAGGCTTTAGCATAGTCAATGAAGCAGAAGTAGATATTTTTCTGGTACTCTCTTGCTTTCTCCATAATCCAGCGAATGTTGGCAATATGATCTCTCGTTCCTCTACCTCTTCGAAACCCAGCTTGTACTTCTGGTAGTTCTCTATCCACGTACTGTTGAAGCCTAGCTTGTAGGATCTTGAGCATGACCTTGCTAGCGTGTGATATGAGTGCAATTGTGCGATAGTTTGAACATTCCTTGGCATTGCCCTTCTTTGGGATTGGAATGTATACTGATCTTTTCCAATCCTGTGGCCACTGTTGCGTTTTCCAAATTTGCTGGCAAATGGAGTGCAGAACTTTAACAGCATCCTCTTCTAAGACTTTGAATAGCTCAGCTGGGATACCATCACCTCCACTAGCTTTGTTGTTAGTAATGCTTTCTAAGGCCCATTTAACTTCACATTCCAGGATGTCTGGCTCGAGGTCAGTGATTATACCGTCGTGGTTGTCAAGGACATCGAGGTCTTTCTTGTATAGTTCTTCTGTGTATTCTTGCCATCTTTTCCTAATCTCTTCTGCTTCTGTTAGGTCCCTACCGTTTTTGTCCTTTATCATGGCCAGCTTTGCATGGAACGCTCCCTTGATTTCTCCAATTTTCTTGAAGAGATCTCTAGTCCTTCCCATTCTATTGTTTTCTTCTATTACTTTGCACTGTTCATTCAGGAAGGCCTCCTTATCTCTCCTTGCTGTTCTCTGGAAATCTGCGTTCAGTTGGGTAAATCTTTCCTTTTCGCCTTTGCCTTTCGCTTTCCTTCTTTCCTCTGCTATTTGTAAAGCCTCATCAGAAAGCCACTTTGCTTTCTTACATTTCTTTTTCTTTGGGATGGTGGTGATTGCTGCCTCCTGTACGATGTCACGAACCTCTGTCCATAGTTCTTCAGGCACTCTATCTATCAAATCCAGACCCTTGAATCTATTCTTCACCTCTACTGTATATTCATCAGGGATGCGATCTAGGTCAAACCTGAATGGCCTCGTGGTTTTCCCAATTTTCTTCAGTTTAAGTCTGAATTTTGCAATGAGTAGCTCATGATCTGAACCACAGTCAGCTCCAGGTCTTGTTTTTACTGACTGGATAGAGCTTCTCCATCTTTGACTGCAAATTATATAGTCAATCTGATTTCGGTGTTGCCCATCTGGTGATGTCCATGTGTAGAGTCGTCTCTTAGGTTGTTGGAAAAGGGTGTTCGCTATGACCAGTGTGTTCTCTTGACAAAACTCTGTTAACCTTTGCCCTGCTTCATTTTGCTTTCCAAGGCCAAACTTGTCTGTTATTCCAGTTACCTTTTGACTTCCTACTTTAGCATTCCAGTCCCCTATGATGAGGAGGACATCATTTTTTGGTGTTAGTTCTAGGAGGTGTTGTAGGTCTTCATAGAACCGGTCCACTTCAGCCTCTTCTGCATCAGTGGTTGGGGCATAGACTTGGGTTACTGTGATGTTGAATGGTTTGCCTTGGAATCGGACCGAAATCATTTTTGTCATTTTTGAGATTGTATCCCAGTACTGACTTTTGCACTCTCTTGTTGACTATAAAGGCCACACCATTTTTTCTACGAGATTCCTGGCCACAGTAGTAGATATAATGGTCTTCTGAGTTAAATTCGCCCATTCCTGTCCACTTTAGTTCACTGATTCCTAAGATATCGATGTTCAGTCTTGCCATCTCATTTTTGACTACGTTAAGCTTACCTTAATTCATAGATCTTACATTCCAGGTTCCTATGTAGTATTGTTCTTTGCAGCATAGGACTTTCCTTTCACCGTCAGACACATCCACAACTGAGTGTCCTTTCGGCTTTGGCCCAGCCGCTTCACTCTTACTGGGGTTACTTGTACTTGCCCTCTGCTCTTCCCCAGTAGCATATTGGACACCTTCCAACCTGAGGGGCTCATCTTCCGGCGTCATATCTTTTAGCCTTTTGATACTATCCATGGGGTTTTCTTGGCAAAAAAAAAAATTCTCAGCCTAGCCTGCCTCAAAGGGTTGTTGTAAGGATGAAACGGGGGTGGGAAAACTGGTGTGCACCATGCTGAGTGCAGGATAAAAAAGTACTAAATAATGAAATGCATAACTAAATCAATGTACTAAATCAGAGGTGTCAAACTCATTTGTTACGAGGGCCAGATCTGACATAAATGTCACTTTGCTTGGCCAGGTCATGTGTGCCATCAAATGCAACACAAGGTACCAGAGATATAAACTTTATAAAGGACACAGGCAAACCCAATTAACAGTATTATTTTTTAACTCAAAATAGAAAGAAAAGCAATTCCTAACAGTGAAAGCAATTGATTGACTGAGGGACCCACAAAAGCCCCAATAAAGGTATTTAATCATATGCAAGACTAGGTTCCCCCCCCCCAAGGGATACCATAAAAGGGGGAGTACCTTACATTTCCACACATACCAGCTGCTTGCGGGCCACATAAGAGCCCTGGATGGTCCTGGATGGTTCCAGCCCCCGAGCCTTATGTTTGACACCCCTGTATTAAATAAACTCATAAATTTTTATGCAGAGACCAAAGACTCCCATTGGCTTACTGCAGAGTAGGTAGTCACAAGGAAGGGCACAGTCAATAGACCAGTGGAAAAAGAAAAAACTGTGACAAATGAATGCTAACATTATATTCAAGGATCAATTTACAGTAACAAAAATGGTGAATAATATATTTGGTGAAAGTAGACAGTGGTCTCCGGAATGATCTGCCATTTCGACAAATGATCTTCTTCTGAACACGGATGTGTACATAAACTGTCTTTCAACAATTTATTTCTCTTGGTGACATGTCAAAAGTATCACTGTTGATTCACTCCATTATGATACTATGCTTGCAGCTAGGTTCTTCAATGGGCTATTATTGCTTGCAGTTCTCAGCCGGGTGACCACATCTGAGTCGGGTATGGGTGAAAGCAACTGTGGTTAAGGCCTCCCTTTTGTGTCAGGAGCAGTGGACCCCTTACCGCTCTCCCTGTTTACCCCACCCTCTGTATACCCAGTTGTCTGTCTTTTATCTGTTCAAAATGGGACGGAGTCAGGCAAAGCCCACCACCCCTCTTCAGTAAATGCTCAAGCACTTAAAAGACATTTTCGTCACAGCCAATTAGGGAGTAGACTTAACTCCGATCCGTCTTCAGACATTTTGTGAAATGGACTGGCCTGCATTTAGAGTCGGATAGCCACCAGAGGGCTCCATGGACCTAACCTTGTTACGCAGAGTCTATATCGCAGTTACAGATCCCCGAGGGGACCATCCAGATCAGTTCCCCTATGTCGACTGCTGGTATGAATATGCAAGGGAAATATCCCTCCAAGGCCAAGCGGTTCCAAACCCAATGGGGCTCTGCCTCGGCGGCCAACCAGCCCATAGTCCGCCCTACACCGGGGACACTGTCTGCAATTTGTCCAGCCCTGAATGCCCCAGAAAGCAGGCCCCAAGGGCCCCAGGTGACTTGCCCGCCGCCTAAAGATGATGACTGGCCCCCACCATACTCTGCCAGACCACTCCCACAACCTGTGCCTCCGCTTGGCCCTCTTGGTCTGCCTATAGCCGGGACTGAGGCCCCTGCCTCGACACTGCCAGCCGCCCAATCACTGGAGGGACTGAGAGAAACCCCTTCACCTGGTCCATCCGCTCCTGTAGGACAACTTTACCCATCCTTAGAAGGGATTACCAAAGTCACGCCTGTCACCTCAAGACTTGAGACACCTGTTAAGGCTGCCATAAAGGTTTCAGCCCAAGTAGACAAATTCTACTACCGAGATGAAGTTCCAACCGTGTGGGCAGAAGATAATCCCCCGGCTTTGCTGAACACCAGCCTCCAGTAGTTGTGCTTCTCAAACCTACTGCCACTCCGGTGCAAGAGCGCCAATACCCGATTTGTGAAGACGCCCAAAGAGTGTTAACCAAACACTTTCAGAGACTCCTGAAGGCTGGCATCCTGATCCCCTGCGAATCCGCCTGGAACACTCCGATTCTTCCAGTACCGAAGCCTTCTCCAGACCCCAAGAACCCTGATTACCATCCAGTCCAAAACCTTAGAGCAGTGAATACTCGGGTCGAAACTATCCACCCTGTAGTGCCAAATCCCTATACAATCCTGACCCTAATTCCATCCACGGCTGCATGGTTTAGTGTCTTGGATTTGAAAGATGTGTTCTTCAGCATTGCACTTCACCACCAGTCCAGAGACATCTTCACCTTCGAATGGAGAATTCCTGGAGCCTCCAGCCCGTGTCAGTACACTTGGACTCGTTTGCCCCAAGGCTACAAAAATTCTCCTTCATTGTTCAGACAGGCTCTCAGTAAAGATTTAGATAACTTTAACACACAAGAAGGGGTCCTCACCTTGATTCAGTACATGGATGACCTGTTACTTTGTGCCCCTGACTGTCATCGTTATGTCTGTAGAGGTACTAATATGGGAGATCAATGGCCCTGGGAAGCCAAAGAGGTAGAACATAATATCTCCCGTGCTTTCAACCTTTCCTGGAATGATATCAACCGCCCCAGTAGATGGATCCTGAAAAATCCCTTAGTTGGTCATACTTGTTTTATGCGACAGGGAGCTCCTTTTAACATTTCAGTGGGAGCACTAGATTGTGAAGAAGGATGGCTCTGTAATGGCACCCAGCCTAAAGCCTATATCAATTTTGTAAATCCTAATGTCACTCAGGCCCCACCTTATGTCACTATGGATCGCTTACAAGTCCTATGGGATGACCCATGTAGCATTTCTAAGGAATGGAGAGCTCCAGACTCCTTATACTGGATATGTGGTTCAGCATCCTATGCAATCCTGACCCTCACATGGAGCGGTGCTTGTATATTAGGCACTATAAAACCTAGCTTCTTTCTCCTGCCCCTCACTGTTGGAGAACGGTTAGGAGTCCCAGTATATGATGAGCTAGGACGCTCAAAGCGAGAAATATGGGGATTAACTGTAGGCAACTGGAAAGACAATGAGTGGCCTGCAGAGTGTATGGTCCAGCTACCTGGGCAGCTGATGGCACATATGGTTACAGAACCCCCATTTACATGTTAAATCACATAATTAGACTACAAGCGGTGTTAGAAATCATAACCAATGAAACTTCCCTGGCTTTGTCTGTATTGGCCGAAACTAACAACTAACAGAACTGACTTGCCTTAGATTCCTTGCTAGCAACCGAAGGTGGAGTTTGTGGAAAGTTTAATCTTTCAAATTGTTGTTTGCAAATTGATGACAATGGTAAAGTTATCGAACAAATTACAGAACGCATGTGTAATTTAGCCAATGTTCCGGTCCAAATCTGGACTGGAATCTTAGATACTGAAGGTTGGTTTGGAAACATATTTGGGGATTGGAAACGTATATTGTTCCTGATAGCCTTAGCTTTTGGTGGTCTGTTACTCCTTCCCAGTTCGATACATTTGGTTAAGAATGTAGCTACCAGGACAGTTAATGCAATGTTAGCTCACAATGGTACTGTTAAACTTTTATATTTGGTTACTGCTAAGAGAAACAGGTTGAACAATAATGCACAACCCCTTCCACAGGTCAAATAAGAAGAGTACTGTTTGTCACTACACCACTCTCCAGAAAGAGAACTAATACTGTGTCATGGTATTGATTGGTCACTCTCTCTGTCACAGAGAGAGGATCGAAAGGGGGAGGGGGAGTGAATTAGGCATTTATCATTCAAATGACTCTTTGACCATATAAGGGGATAGTTGCTGGTCGCATTCCGCCAATAGGGGCAGAAGCTCCTTTATCTCGAAACAAGACACTGCGGCACTGGAGAGAGTGAAGAACGGGCCCACCAAAATGATCAGGAAGTTGGAACACCTTCTCTACAAAGACAGGCTGAGGTGTTTGGGGTGCACTGATTTAGAAAAAGATGACTAAGGATGATACGATAGAGATTTATAAAATAATTACTGGGATACACCAGTATCCAGTAACTTGTATACTTGCATAACTGCATTTATTTTATAGAACAGGTTAGGATGCTAAGTAAAACTGAATTATCAGCATAGTAAGCTATAGGAAGTGTTGAGAAAGAGACTGATATTTGCTGTTTATGGAGTTATATCTGCTGACACACCACTTGGACTGTGCATACACATACACCCTACACTTAGGGAACGCTGCTTGAATCACCTGTTGTGAGAGGTTTCACATAGAAGGTACCTGCCTGCTTTTCATGTTAATGAAGCTAGCAGACACATACAGCTCCTAGCCTTAGGGAAAGAGAAGCACATTTCGCCATTGTTAGCAGAAACAACAACTAAGGAGAGATAATCCCCCATTGCTGAAGGACTTGATGTCACGCAATACACATCTACAATCTACATCTGAATTGCCATTTCCTGGCAGATGTTGCTTTGATTGCCTGGGAAAGCCGAGATTTATCTACACATCAAGGAAGGTCTTGATGCCAAGACTTCACACCTGACCAGATGGCTTGTCCCTGAGTTAGAGTCTAGTGTTTCAAATATTGGCCAAACCTCTAAAGTAGATATCCTTACTACACGCACCAATGGTTGTAGTCATGGGACGGACTTACAGGTAGGTGGGTTTCCAGCTTGGCAAGGTTGCCACCCACCCGAAGATTCACCTATAAAAAGTGAAGACCATGTGTTGTGCCTTTGCTAGCCACAAACCCTTCATCATCCTCTGTCTACTTTTATCCCCTAAAGTCCAGCTTGCTATCCAACAACCATTTGTCTATTCTTGATCTCTTGGACTGCAGCCAAAGAGGTCCACACTTTGCCGGCTGGTTCTGGCAGTGTGAGTTAGAAATACCCCTAGCTACTATTTTCTTACCCCTCAATTCTTCATTGCAACAGACAAGGCTTCAGGAAAGATAAGTATGAACGTATACCTACCTACCTCCTAAGTAAAAAGGAACTATTTTGCTATTTCTGTACTCCTCAAGGAACTTGATTGTATGTGTGTGAGATTCTGTTTTGTGTGTATGCGATTTTGATATTCTTCAGTAAAAGACAAATTGTTTTGAATTCACCAGTCTCGTCTCTCTCACTGGGAAATTCTTGGGGTGAACCGGACTTCCGTAAACTTTGGCAGGAACCCATATTAAATTGAGTTTGCCATCTGCTGTAGATAAAGCAGTTTGGCTAACAGAAAGCATTCAATGGGAATGAGAAATCCGGAGACCGAAAATAAAACACTGGAATCACCACTAGGCTGCCTCCATTTTCATTTTCACCAACAAATTTCGCAGGTGTCTCTCAGCAGTCATGAGAGTTACAAATATATTTTAAGCCAATCTTTTTGATCCCATGGGCACCTCTGGATTTCTGACACAGGGGGTGATTCTGCACTAGACCTTAAATCCTGGTTCAGACCTGTCCCCGAGCTTACATTCTACACGACACTCAAGTTCACCCCTGTAATTATCTCGGGGTATTTTTTTGTTTCCACATTACATTGAGATCACCCCGGTTTTTCCCCACACTTGTCCCGGGATAAACGGATGCTGTTATAACCAGGGATAAATGCAAGGTATTGTGACGTGAGTTGAACTCTGATAAAACCAGGGATGAGATCCAAGTGTGGAAAGGAACAGGGTGATGGGTACCGCCACAGAATGGGTGTTACGGGAGCCATAGCCAACCATAAAATAGCTGCTTTATACCCTGCCACAAATTTTGTTAGTCTTTAAGGTGCTGCTCAACTCTTGCTCATTGGTACCTGAAGAAGTGAGCAGTGACTCATGAAAGCTCTTTCTCCCCTGCCACAAATTTGGTTAGTCTTTAAGGTGCTCCTGGATTCTTGCTCATTGGTATCTGAAGAAGTGAGCAGTGACTCATATTTATTATTTATTTATTAATTTAATTTATACCCCGCCCTCCCTGCGAGCAGGCTCAGGGTGGCTTACATAATTGGTCTGTAAATGACCATTCATTCACAAAAACACTTTAAAATTCAATTACAATAAGACAAGAATCTCATAAAGTGCTAGTCCTGATACATTAGATACATAAGATGGCATGCTGGGAATACCATACCGCCAGACAGTTTATCACTCAGTGGTCTTCCTGAGCGCAGTGGTAGAGGCCAGATGTTGACACTACCGGCTGGCTTGTTGGTAGTAGTGGGGGTGGCTCCTAGTTGAAAGCCTGGTGGAAGAGCTCTGTCTTGCAGGCCCTGTGGAACTGCACAAGATCCCGCAGGGCCCTGAACTCCTCCGGGAGCTCATTCCACCAGTACGGACTCCACCAGACTCTCTTGAAAGCTCTTCCCCGTCACAAATTTGGTTAGTTTTTAAGGTGCTACTGGAGTCTTGCTCTTTCTACTAGACATCAGCAGACAGGGTAGCCTAGCCCTCCCTTTAATAACAACCCCTACTCAGTGACTTCTCTGAGTTATTGGGACTTGGGCTCAAACCAGGGGTCATTTCCTGCAGGAGCGCACAGGAGCGGAGCTCCGGCAGTAAAGAGCTTTAGGAACAGCTTCCTTATTAAAAGTTTTGGGAAGGAAAGTACATAATTTAGAAGTCAACTTTTGGCAGGAGTGCTATTTAGGAAGAATGTTTGCCATCCTCCTCTGTGGTCATGTTTTATTTCTGGCAAACTCAGTAGTTCTACACATAGAGTGGTTATAATCAGGGGTCATTTCCTGCAGAAGCACACAGGAGCGGAGCTCCGGCAGTAAAGAGCCCAGGGGGCGGGCACATGCAACAAGCCCTACCCCCTGCTCCCAGCAGCCCTCAGTCAGAGCAAGAAGCAGCCAGGTAAGTTGCCCCCCAGTACAAAACAGTCCAGTGGCACCTTTAAAGCCAAGTTTTATTCAGGTACAAGCTCTCCCTCCTCTGCAAGGACAGATCTCTGAGTCCCCCCCCCAATAGCTAACAATCCAAAACAGTCCAGTGGAGCCTGAGCGGTGGGCGTTGCCTTCTGACACACTTCCGGTGATGTCAGGGGGTGTGGCATATGCAAATAAGTTGTGCTAATGAGTTATGCGAATGAGCTCCTGCATCTCTTTTTCTACGTAATGACCCCTGGCTCAAACACTGTTCCATTCGCACACTGCTGCCATTTATTCATATCCTAAAACATATACAGAGCGAGATCTTTTACTGTTGTGTGTGTGTTTCTTTCCCTGAGACATGCAGCCCACAAGGTTACACCAAGGAGGAGAACAAATTGAGAGTCCCGTGGCACCTTTAAGACCAACAATGGTTTACTCAAAGTATGAGCTTTCGGGTGTAAGGCACGCTTTTTCAAAGAAGGAGTTTACTTTTATTTATGGTTTGAATGTAACGGGGAAGAAAGTACAAAAAGCGCATGGCCTCATAAGTATAGGCCTTTGTCAATAGGGTTGGGGCGGTCATTACAATGACTGCGCAATTTCCTGCCGGATGCGTTCTTCTTGCTACTGGAAAGAGCCCTTGCCCGTCATGTTCCAAGTGCATTTAGGCATTAATCCCTCAGGACGGACCATAGAATTGGCTTGGGCTGCTTTCCCCACATTGTGCTGCTTCTTGGCTCTGCTCCAGCCGTGGGCCTGTTTCCAGCTCCGCAGCCTCACTTCCTGAGCTCCTGTCTAATGAGACGTCAAAACCGAAAAGGTCCCTGAAGAAAAGAGGTTGCCATGGGATACCAAGGGCTCAGGAAGCACAGAAAAGACACTCACCAAAAAAGTTCCCGGAGACTCCTACCGAGTCAGCCAGAATTGGTTTTTATCTCGCAAGATGCCAGTCTCACGGGTGGGCATCCGGGGCATCCGTCAACCCGGCCTTGCTTCATGAGCGTGCCAGAGAGAGGATTGCCAGGGGAAGGAGACTGCCCCTTTCTTGCTGCTTCTCTCTTTTACTGTCCCTCCAAGTTGTTGCTTTTATACCTGTCACCGTGTAAAAAAAGCTACCGAGGGACTGAATGAAATGGGAGGAGAGGAACCTAGTCAGCAGGGAGAGAGACAGGCTCGTAGCCAGGAATTTTTAAATATGGAGGGGACTTTTTAAAAGTTGGGGGGCACGTAAATTCATTGCCTCACCCCCCTCCCGCTTTTCCTTCAAAGCATTTAAAGGTTTGCAGCTTGGAGTGCAGGCGTGCGCGGCCTAACCCGTTTCTTCCCAAAAGTCGGGGGCCTTGGGATGAGGTCAGGGGGCCGGGCCCTGGGAGGCCCCACTGTAGTTACGGGCCTGGAGAGAGATTTAGCCCATGGCCTGGTCCTCGGAGACAATGCAAAGGAGTGTCCTTAAAGAGTTGCCAACTTTGGGTTAGGAAACTCCTAGAGATTGAAGTGTGGCATTTGGGGAAGGTGGGGGTATGGTAGGAGGGAGCAAGGAGCAGGGTATGCTGCCACAGCTCTCCAAAGCAGCTGTTTTCCCCCAGGGGAACTGATCTCTGTGGACTGAAGACCAGTCATAAGTTTGGGAGCTCTCCAGGCCACACATGGAAGTTGGCAACCTGGTCTCCTGGTCCTCCCCCCCCCCCAGCCCGGTCGCACAGTTCGGGACACTGGGCCGGGCTAGGCCTAGTTACATGGTGTGGCTGCCAGGCCACGCCCAGTTGTGTGGTACCAGCCACCAGGCTGGGTCCATTTGCGCAGCAGGCACCTCACTTTCCCCTGTATCCCCCTTCCCACACGATTTTCTCTTTTCCGCCTCCTAGCAGCCCCCATATCCTCACCTTTCTATGCTTCCTTTTCTTCTTCCCACCCACCCACCTTTTATCTGCCCTCCCATCTTCAGTTACATTTATTAATTTACTTCATTTATACCCCACCTCTCTCCACAATGGGGACTTAAAAAGCAACTTACAGAATTCTCCTCTCCTCCATTTTATCCTCAAAACAACTCTGTTGGTTAGGCCCTTCCAAACGGCTCAGGGGGGCTAACATACGGCGAAACCCGGATTAAATAGATAGAATACAATAAAACAGCGTTAAAACAACCACAATAAAACCCATACAATATTTAAGTTGCTCTGATGTCATCCTATACATAAATCACCCAAGATGGGAACAATAATCCCAATTCGATGGCCAGCTGTCTCAATAGCACGGTCTCCAGCGACAATGTTCTACGCGCTTCTGCCAGGCGATGCTTACCTCCCATAATAGGGATAGACGATGGAGCAATACCACAGTGGTGGAATAGTGGCAGCGGCGGTTCCTACTCAAAAGCCTGGCGGAAGAGCTCCGTCTTGCAGGCCCTGCGGAATTGCACAAGGTCCCGCAGGGCCCGGTTCTCCTCCGGGAGCTCGTTCCACCAGGTAGGAGCCGCCACCGAAAATGCCCTGGCCCTAGTAGGGGAAAACTTAACGTCTCGGGGGCCTGGAACTTCCAGGAGGTGGAGACTCCCCAATCATAGTGTTCTTGAGGGAACATACGGGGAGAGGTGGTCCCTCAGGTAAGCCAGACCCCGGCCACTTAGGGCTTTAAAGGTAAGAGCCAGCACTTTGAAGCGAATCCGGTATGCTATCGGCAGCCAGTGCAGCGCTTGCAGCACAGGCTGGATGTGGTCTCGCCAAGAGAGGCCCATCAACAGCCTGGCTGCAGCATTCGGCACTAGCTGCAGCTTCCGGATTTGCGACAGAGGCAGCCCTAAGTAGAGAGCATGACAGTAGTCTAGCCTCGAGGTGACCGTCTCATAGATCACAGTGGCCAGGTCCTCACGGTCAAGGTAGGAGACCAACTGCTGAGCCAGCCGCAGATGGCAAAAGGCTACCTTGGCAGTGGCTGCCACCTGGGCCTCCATCATTAACGAGGAGTCCAGGAGCCCACCCAAACTCCTAACCTCCCGAGCAGGCACCAAAGGCACCCCGTCGAAGGCCGGGAGAGGGAGCCCCAACCCCAGACCAGTCCGACTCAGGCCCAGAACCTCCATCTTTGCTGGGTTTAATTTCAACCGACTCAGTCTGAGCCAACCAGCCACAGCTTGTAACGCCCGATGAAGGTCATCGGGACCGGAGTCTGACTGGCCGCCTAACATCAGATAGAGCTGAGTATCATCAGCATATTGATGACACCCAAGCCCACACCTCCGGGTAATCTGAGCGAGGGGGCGCATATAGATGTTGAACAACATAGGGGACAACACAGCTCCCTGGGGCACCCCACAGTCAAAGAGGTGCCTTCGGGACCACTGGTCCCCAATCGCCACCCTCTGTCCCCAACCTTGAAGAAAAGAGGCGAACCATTGAAGAGCAAGCCCCTGAATCCCCACGTCAGCGAGGTGGTGGGCCAGCAACTGGTGGTCGACTGTGTCAAACGCAGCCGACAGATGTAACAACACCAGTGCCGCCACGCCACCTCGATCCAGATGCCTACGGAGTTCGTCCGTCAGAGCGACCAGCACCCGTCTCCGTCCCGTGGTCCGGGCGAAAGCCGGACTGGAAGGGATTGAGGACGGAAGCCTCATCCAGATAGCCCTGTAGCTGTGACACCACCGCCCTCTCGATAAGTTTGCCCAAATAGGGCAAATTGGAAACCGTCCGATAGTAGGCCAATTCGGCCGGGTCCAAAGATGTTTTTTTCAAGAGAGGGTGGACCATTGCTTCCTCAGCGAGGGACTTATTGACAATCTCCCACAGTGCACTTTGTACTTTCCTCCCCAAAACTTTTAATAAGGAAGCTGTTCCTAAAGTCATATTGTCAAGAACTATTGTGGACCTACACAGTGCTGTATCACCCTGTTGATTTCTCTTTCAAAAGGCAGCCATTCCATCTATTGGACATTTACTGGAATCTTGTTCAGTCTAGCTTTAAATGTCTCAATCAATAGAGTTTCGGAGGGTACATCTCCTGGGAGATAATTGGACAGGAAAATAAATTGCACTGTCAGGGAGATTTCCCTGATATTCAGCATATCAGATCAAACATGCTCATGGATTTCTGCATGTTTCTTTGTGACAGAGAGAGAGAGAGACCGACCGACCGACCTCATGAGGGAGTATGAGGCTAGCCCCCCTGCTTTTCTCCATTTCAGATTTTTTTTTTTTGCCGTCACACTGTAGTCAACTTTTGATGACCTCATAGGCTTTTTCAAGGCAAGGAAAGAACAGAGGTGGTTTGCCACTGCCTGCCTCTATTTAGAAACCCTGGACTTCCTTGGTGGTCTCCCATCCAAGTATTAACCAGGGCCGACCCTGCTTAGTTTCCGAGATCTGATGAGAGCGACTAACTCGGGTTATCCAGGTCATGGCTGATTTCAAATTCTTACATTAAAACTCACTAAAAAGCTTACCGACACCATTCAGAATGTAGCTCTTCACCACACTTGACAGAACGGCATGCAGCTTATTTCACTCCAACCGCCAGAAGAAGTCTAGAGTCCTCATAGAATTACAACTGATCTCCCGGCTACAAAGGTCAGTTTCCCTGGAGGAAACGGCAGCTTTGGAGGGTGGTAGAAGAACAGTGGAACCCATCACAAGGAATGGCCCATTCCTCCTCGGTTCTGGGAGCCCGGAAGGCTTCTTTGGAAGGGTGGGGCAGGGAACAGGCTGCAATGACCTCCTTACGCCAGCAGGGGTTAGAGAAGAAGCCCTATAAAGCTTCCCGGGGGAGGGGGCAAGGAGAAATGAGATGTCAGGCAGGCAGCAGCCCATTGGGCTTAAGGCTGGCCGCTCCTGTGGGCCCATCCCCCAAGACAGAGGGAGTAGGTGAGGTTGGAATTGTCCCACCCCCAAGCAGCCCTTTATAAGAGAAGAGATGAAGAAGAAGAGATTGGATTTATACCTCACCCTTCACTCGGAGTCTCAGAATGGCTTACAAACTCCTTTCCCTTCCCCTCCCCACAACAGACCCCCTGTGAGGCAGGTGGGGCTGAGAGAGCTCTGACAGAAACGGTTCTTTTTCAAGGACAGCTCTGACAGAACTATGGCTTGCCCAAGGTCATCCAGCCAGGTGCAAGTGGAGGAGTGGGGAATCAAACCCGATTATCCCAGATTAGAGTCCGCGCACTTAACCACTACACCAAACTGGCGCACCCCGGGAGAGTCAAATGCATGCCAGAATTCCCAAGCCGCAAATATACACGAAAATTACTGTTTCGGGTCATTACTTCAGTTTCCTGGGATGGTATTAAGAATCTGGGATTTTCAGTGACACAATACTACCTTCCCAGAAAATCTGTGTTGTTTTGAGTTTGGGTGCTTACCAAGCCAGCAGGAGCACATGCATATGCTCCCCATATTGTTCTTTGATTCTGCATGTTTTCCTGGGCAACAGCATCTTTCCTTCTAAGCAGAACCTGTCACCTTTGCAAACAAGCTGTAGTGAAGGAAGGCACAGCATGCGACACGCTGGGGTGCCATCACTTATGTTACAGGCCATTCAGGTCACATGATTCTCTGCAAACATTACCCATCCTTGGGGGGAGGGCCGTTTATTTCAGAATGACAGTGAGCCAGTCGTATGAATCCATCCTTTGTGAAATCAGATATGTTCCCCAGGTTCCGCAGCCGCGAACTATCTGGCCTCAGTTTTCCTACCTACCTTCCCTTTGGGCCAGAATGTACAACTGCTAAGCTAGTGTATGTTCATGATTTGCGATCCTCCTGAAAAGTAGTGCAAAACATTAATTAAAAACAACAGACATGAGCTATCTGGATCTCAAAACCAAGAGGTATCACTTGATCCACAATGAAGCGCCAACATTCCAGCTGCTTCGGAGGCACTGCCAGGAGAACATAATACCGGCAATGGCCCGACAGAAGCATAAATAATTCATACCCTCTCGGTGGTATTGTTAAAAATAGACTCCTCTTTGTGACACTACCAAGCTCCCTCCTCTGAGAATCTCTCAAACAGCGTTTGTACCTCGAGACAAGAGGCTTCCAAAGTGGATGTGGAATACAAAAAGCTAATGACATCGGGGTCCATGCGCCATTTACCCGCATCACCGAGAGCAAAACCCCGTTAATTAGGTGCAATATCAAGGTACAACTAGCGTTAATACAGCAAAAATCTATTTCAAAATTGGTCAGCAAGCAAGCTGCATTGCCTGTGTGCATAGCTCAAGGCTGTGGGGAAATGATTCCCTCAAGCAAAGCAAAAGATATTGGCCTCTGTTTATGTGCACAGCAAGCTGTGAGAATGGGCATTATCTTGGGAGAACTTCAGCATCACAAGCTCACACCAGGGGCCCAAGAGGAACTGAGTGCTGTTGTTGTGTATTCTCGGGAAAACGTGCCATGGGCCAGGTTTGTCTCAGCATCAAGGTAGCCCACTTTGTCATTTGAGCACAAACTGGGAAGGGCTGTGGCTCAGTGGAAGAGCCTCTGCTTGGCATGCAGAAGGTCCAAGGTTCAATCCCCAGCATCTCCAGTTAAAAAGCACCAGAAGTAGGCAATGTGAAAGATCTCTACTCAAGACCCTTCAAGAGCTGCCGCCTGAGTAGACAATACTGACCTTGATGGACAAAGGGTCAGCTTCAGTAGAAGACAGCTTCATGTGTGTTCACGTGTGTGTTCACACTAGAACAGCCTATGGGAGGAAACCCTCCACCCTACGCTAAAACAGGAGCTGGCTTAAGTTTTATACCTGGTGCAAAGGAATGCTTCCCAGTTGGGCAGTGGCCCAAATAAAAGCTGTACGGGTATGTGTCAGCTTGGAAGAAACACTGAGAATCTGGATACAGTGAAATCGGACACCAGGTTTACTGAGGAGAACCATACCTGCACCTGGGGTGGAGAATCAGCAAACTCCAGCTCACAAAATACTATCAAGCATCCACTGTGATCTCCAGCTATAGAAAGCCCACTAAGGGGGACAGTGACCCAAACATTCAACTACAGTGCAGGTTACTTCACTCAAGAGAGAGGCCAGACGGCCAAGAGGGGAAGAGAAGGAGATGTCTGTAGCTACGGACCTTTGAAGATCCAGGCCATGGCCTGATATGTCCACGGATTCCAGATGTCCAGGCAACCACTACCACCACTACCAACAGCGTTGGCAACAAATGGAGCAAGGAGACGGCCCTACATAAGATCTGGCCACAATACAGCGCTGGGCTGGTACCGCTGGACTGGACAGTTTAACACCTACTGGACACGACCTACCTCCATGAAAAATCACCTACTTCTAATGAATGACCATCTTGTTTAAATCTGAGCACTTTATTTGTAATAGTCGGTTTTACTGTTTTTATCCTGTTTTTGTGTATGGGCATATTTTGCCCTCTTGTAAGCCGCCCTGAGCCCATTCACGGGGAGGGCGGGGTGTAAATACATAAATAAATAATAATAAAAAATAAATAAAAATAAACAAATAGTCCCCAAAATAATTCAAGTGGCAGCAAAGCAGGAGGTGCTCTGCAAGTCACAAAATGGAACAGTACAGGGCAGACAAAAAGTGTGTGTGTGTGTGTGTGTGTGTGTGTGTGTACACATATATGTGTGCGCATGTACACATACACAGAGTAACAGATATTACAGTTAGTAAATAACAGCGGACTACCTGAACACAATGAGGTTATTTTCAATAAAAATAGAATCTGGGATTCTGTATTTGAACCTAAAAAGCAACATATTTGATGGTCTTGATACTACTGAGGTCAGAATGCGGGTCAACATGGATACACACCAAGATTGTTTTTAGACGGTTTTAGGAGTGTTCACAATGGTTACTTAGGTGTTTTTACTCTTTTACGTTAAGCCGCCCTGAGCCAGCTACGGCTGCGAGGGCGGTGTATAAATCTGATAGAAAGAAAGAAAGAAAGAAAGAAAGAAAGAAAGAAAGAAAGAAAGAAAGAAAGAAAGAAAGAAAGAAAGAAAGAAAGAAAGAAAGAAAGAAAGAAAGAAGGAAGGAATGGGCTGGTCCCTGAGAATAATGCCGTCCCCACGACCAGCACATTGGCAGCAGCTGGGCAAAGGGATGGGTAAAGAGAAAGACAGGTAAAGAGGCCCCAAACCTATGCCGTCCCATTGAATAAATGACGCAAAAAGAGGACTTTCCTCATTACAGGATTATGTTCCTTTTGCCACCAAGTGTCAAACGGAGTCTAGGAGGGGCCCAGCGGCCACAGAAGGCACTAACTTAACTTCCCTGAAAAGGGTCACAGAAAAGATGCTGTCTTACTTCAGAAGTTCAGAAGAACATGATTTGTGTTCTTGGCCTGTTCTCACACACGGCAGGCAAAGCGGTGGCCTTTTTCGCTCTCCGCTGTCCCGGCTCCCCTCGGCCCCTCATCCAGGTCTTGACTTGTGCTCTGCAGTGAGCAGTCAGCAAAATTCTGAGGATCCCTCTGTTGCCCTTCTTGTTGTGTTTGCGCGGGGGGTGTCCCCTTGGCTGTGTGTCGAAACTTTAAAGAAAGGGGTTGCAGTGCATACGTGGAAGCCAGGGTGCGGGAGAAGGAAGGCTTGGGGTTGGAGGCTCTGTTGGGGGCCGGTGAGTAATCCCTTTGGAACCACATCTGACCTACTCCTGCCAGGCTCCCCCTGGGGGCACGGGGTCCCCCACCTCCAGCCGCGACCCCCGCCAGTAATCAGCTGGCTGGCCAGGGGACTTGCAGGCAGCAGCAGGAGGCCCAGGCTGGCATCGTAGCAAAGTTGCTGGCAATGTGGCAACGTCACTTCCGGTGCAGACCAGAAGTGATACCGTCATGTCACCGGTGACACGGGATGCTCTGGTATCTAGGCAAAACCAAAGCACCCTGCATCGCCAGCCACAGGATGCTGTTACTCCCAGGGCATGCTAGAGGCAACACTGCTGCGTTGCCAAGACCAGGCCTTGCCCTGTTGCCGGAAATCCCTCCCCCCCACACACCAATGGCCAGGAAGGACCTGGGAATGCTGATTTGACCCCCCCCCAAGCCTCCAGTGGTCCCTCTCTAATCTAGAGCAACTGCCAGGTTATGCATTAGCTAAGAGAACACAGCAGCAGGAACATCTAAAGCCCACCTGTGGTATGAACATCTATTAATTCTAAACTGGCAAAATCGGGAGGGGGGGGAGGGGATGCCTCAAATTATGTCATCCAGAACCACTGGGGGGACAAAAACGCAGGTACTGAAAATACCATTCTTGAACGGGATGCCCTTCTATAGGGATGATTTATTACACTGAATAATGGTCGCTGGTGAACAGAGATGTCTTCCAGAAATGGGCTGCTTCGGGCGAAGATTCCGCAAAGCCCATTTTCAGCACAATTTAAATTAAATCTAATTTGTAAGCATACGAGCTACACATTCAGATAAAGGAATCGGAGCGGAGAGATGTCAGAAGGCCCTTTTCAACAAAGCTAAACTTCTGCGTAAATTGCTTAACCTCAATTTTAATTTACACATTAGGTGGTTACATGCTTTTAATAATGATGAAACGTGCACATACACCTGTACAGAAACCTGCCGGGTAGCGAAAGTTAGGATGAAATACTGCACTTCATTTCTTTCCCAAAGAATTCTTGTACAATTAGTTGCATGCAGGATTGATTAATTAAGTTTGAGCGGGGAGAAAATGAAGCTTGTCACTAGCCAGCTAAATCCTTTCTGCAAATGCAAGGCTATGCCAATTAAAAACAATTCCCACAGAACTCATTTGTAAAAGGTCAATACAATTATTTCTAAGCCTTGGAAAACCATCCTTCAGCGCAAGCATACACCAGGTACAGTTCCGGAATCCTACAGGAGACTGGCGGTCTCCTACAGGAGACTGGCGGTCTCCTACAGGAGACTGACAGCCCAGACACAGCCCCAGGACATCTGGACAAGGCGTTACAAACTGTGGCTGGATGGCTACGACACAGCTGACTGAAGTTAAATCCATCTAAGATGGAAGCAGTGTTCCCTCTAAGCTGAGTTAGTGTGAGCTAGCTCACAATTTTTTAGCCTCCAGCTCACAGATTTTTGTCTCAGCTCAGGAAGGATGGCTCCAGAGCAAACTAATTTATGCAGCAGCCAAATCGCTCGCTCACCACTTTAATGCCAGTAGCTCACAAAGTAGAATTTTTGCTCACAAGACTCCACAGCTTAGAGGGAGCCTTGGATGGAAGTCCTGTACCTGGGTCACGGGGGATTAGGTCAGGGGATCAGGCTCCCAACCCTCAATGGGGCTCCATTAGTGTCTATGTCCGGGGTGAAGAGCCTGGGGGTGTTCCTGAATGCCTCCCTCTCCATGGAGATCCAGGTCACTGCCACTGCCAGGTCTGCCTTTTTCTATCTGAGACAGATCAGGCTGTTGGCCCCATATCTCACTCCCTGGGACCTAGCTACAGTGACCCATGCAATGGTCACTTCCAGACTGGACTACTGTAACTCTCTCTATGTGGTGCTGCCCTCGACTCTGCTCTGGAAGTTGCAGCTAGTGCAGAATGTGGCAGCACAGGTGTTGACAGCGACACCTGTGCAGGCTCATGTCCACCCAGTGCTGCCTATTGAATTCTGGATCCGTTTCAAGGTGCTGATGCTTGTCAGAACCCACAGCCAACAACGTAGTACACGCTTTCAGAAAAGGTAATACTTTATTGAAGAGCTATAGATGCATTAACATAGGCACTGTTAAGAATGACGGCTGCCCCTGGACATAATAGGATATAGGGTATTCGTATGCACACACACCCTGTCCTGGCCAATGAGCCACCCTCCCGCACGCGGGAGAAAGAGCTTTGGCCGTTTAGCGCTGAAGCTGGGAACAAGACAGTCTTGCATGGTTCCCAATAAAACCAGACATCAACATCCCCACCTGCAATACTTAGAGATAAGCGTTGTAGCAGCAAAGAAGCACAGAAGGAATGCAAAGGCAATTAGAAGACAACCAACCTCCCCACCCCCATGGCAGCATAGCTGACAGTGCTTACCTTTAAAGCCCTATATGGCCAGGGGCCAGGATATCTTCAAGACCATCTCTCCCCATATGAGCCCTGTAGGGCACTGAGGTCCTCAAATCAAAATCTCTTGGTGCTTTTTCAGCCCTGGCCCCCACTTGGTGGAATGAGCTCCCGTACAAGATCAGGGCCCTGTGGGACTTATTGCAGTTCCACAGAGCCTGCAAGACGGAGCTCTTCCACCAGGCATTTGGTTGAGGCAGTGGACATCACCCCCTAGCTTTTGGCCAATAACCCACTAATGGCCCTGACATCTGATTTGACACCTCCATTTTTATATGGGATTTTATTATTTTATTTGGTGTAACTGTCATTTTAATGTTGTTTTAATTGTAGTGTAAAGCCGGTTTACAGGGAGGGCAGTATATAAATCAAATAAATAAATACATAAATAAGTTTTTAAGATATTTAGTAAAAATAAGCGTTATAACATGATAAATGATTAAGATAATATCCAGGTTTTAAGGATGGTTTAAACTTAGAAATTTGTTTCATTGTTGAAGAAGATGTAATCTCATTTATTTTTATTACACTATAGCTGAATATTCAGAAATATTTTGTTTCTTAATTCAAAGAGATAACTTATTCCTGAATCCTGTAATAATGATGTTTTATTTGCTGCTTCTATATTTGAACAATGCATTTTTATTAATAAAGCTGATTCTACTTGTTGTATGAACTATTCATGGTATTTGATAACTTTCGACGAATTTAAACTTTCCCTTACCCTTTTCCCCTTTTGTATCCCACTTTTTTGAAAATACAAAATTTAACCGGGGGGGGGGGGGAATAAGTGTTCACGGT
>NW_015160849.1:687139-687469 GCF_001447785.1 Gekko japonicus | reverse complement strand
TGTGCCTGCTGAATTTTGATAACAGTTACATTTGGATTACCTAGTCAAATCCAAACTTTATCCAATACCATTTTTGGGAGTGAGGAGTCTCTGTTGAGCTATGGACCCTCCCCCCCCCCATAAAAGAATCAGCCCAGGTTGGGGGAAAGTGTGCCAGGTCCTCTGACTACCTGGATACCCCCCTGCAACTGCTTTGCCGCGCTCCTCTCTCTCTCTGCGTTGGACTTCTGCTGGACGGACTCCCTGCAATTCTCAGCTTCTCGCTCACCTTGGATCAGCTGAAATTTTGGGTCTGCCTCTAGTTGTGAGTCTGAGTGCTAGTAAGTATTA
>NW_015160849.1:652920-687097 GCF_001447785.1 Gekko japonicus | reverse complement strand
CATGGGAAAATTACACTGGAATAAAACCTCTGTATACCTGGGCAAAAGATCCCTCGCTACTCCGGCTGGAGAACTAAGGCCCTTTCTGCCTTCTCCGTTTAATCCATGTTCGCTGTGGTGTCCTCCAAGCTGTTCTGCACTAAAATCAAATTCAACCTTCTTTTTAATCCAGGTCCCCCCCCCCTTCTGCACTAAAATTGAGTTCAGCCTTCTTTTTATTCCTGTTCCCCCCCCCTGCATTACATTATCTTCCTTCAGTGGTCAGCTTAGTTTGCCCCAGCACACTGACTAGGGAAGCAGCAGTTTTGGAATCACCTGAAAAACAATGAGTTTCTGGCCAGGACTGGTGCTGCCAGACAATCCCAGAGAAACAGCGAGAGAGGGAGGGGGCCCTGGGCAGCCCTTCCCGGGCAGGGCTACCCCCATCCCATCCCCTTGGATGGCCTCTTTTCCTCCCCTTGCAGTCTTCTTCTTAGCAGATGCCTCCGATCAGAGCTCCTGGCGGGTCCGTAGCCAGAAAGGGAAGAGCCACAGCAGGGAGAACCATCCCGGGCCTTCCTGAAGGGTCCTTCTCCCCCAGCTCTGGCTTTGGTGGCTGAGGCTGAGCAGGGTGGGGCGGGGCTTTGTCTGCGTGCCCATCTTGCAGCCAATCCCTGTCCCACTGGAGCAGGCAGCCTGCAGCCAGTCCCAGGCACCAAACACCCCCCTTGCAAGCCCACCCACCTCCAGCCCGCTTCCTCTGCGTCTTCTCCCATGCTCACAAGGCTCCAGCTTGGCTCAGGCCTCGCTGGGAAGCTAAGAGGGGGGATGAAAACAAAAAAGTGCAGCTGTTTTGGGAGGGGCGTGGCAAATTCAGGAGGGAGCATCGCCCCTGTGGGCCCCTGTGGCTATGGGCCTGGCTGCTGGTTGCTAGGACTAATAACCCCATCATCTTTTCCTGCATCTGATTTGGAACTAAAGTGTCAGGGGGCAGCTGCCACTGGTTCTCCAAGGCAGAGGCCCACCGGGAATTACCTGGTGAGATTAACAGCCAGTCCACCCCTGAGAGGTACATAACCAATGGATAACTTTATTGTGACCACCAAGGAGGCATCCTTGAACTGCACCGATTGCTGGCAAGATTGAAATAAACTGGGAAATCAGTGGTCTTCCTAAGAGTCTGGATTAGCATCTCCTAGTCTGGCCACCAGAGAGGGGGCAATGCTCTGCATTTCTCACACATTTAGGACTAAACTGTCCTCCCCCAAAGTATAATTCCAGTTGAGTGGCAGCAATTGTTATGCAGTAAGTCACCAGGGGTATCAGGATTTTAGTTAATCCTTCTACAAGTGATTCTTAATACTTTCCTATAGTCTAATTTTGTGAGACTGCACAGTAAGTAAAACAAATGGATAGAACACCCACACCTAGGATTCTCTCTCTCTCATCTATAGCTATCACCTTAAGCAGAAATTAGAACCAAAAAAATTAAAAATATCTCACTCAGTATTGTTTTTCTTATATTTGATTATTGCGCCTATGAATTTGGCCCCGAGAGGGTGACACGATGGTTTGTATCCGACAGTAGCCACGAAACCTGGGCTTGCACATTTAGCAATTCTGTATCTTTAAGTAAAAAAGGTGACTAAATTAGCCCTCCGCTCACTGAACACAGGGCACTCCATTCACACATAGGGTTGCCACCCTGCAGGTGGGGCCTGGAGATCTCCTGCAATTACAAGTGATGTCCAGGCAATAGAGATCAGTTCCCTTGGAGAAAATAGCTGCTTTGAAGGGTGGACTCTACAGCAAAGAAGGAGGAGGAGGTTTACAAACCCCTTTCCCTTCTCCTCCCCACAACAGACACCCTGTGAGGTAGATGAGGCTGAGAGAGCTCTTGACAGAAACTGCTCTTTTTCAAGGACAGCTGTGCCAGAACTATGGCTTGCCCAAGGTCATCCAGCAGGTGGAGGTGGAAGAGTGGGGAATGAAACCCGATTCTCCCAGATTAGAGTCTGTGCACTTAACCACGACACTAAACTGGCTCTGAGAGTCCCTCCCCTCCCCAAACCCCACCCTCCCCAGGCTCCACCCCCCAAATCTCCAGGTATCTCTCAACCCAGGGCTGGCAACCCTACACACACGGGGAAAACCACCTAAAACCTTCATGCTATACCTAATTCTGAAATCCTCAGTGTCTCAGATCCCTTTCCCTTCTATTTCTATCCCCTTCCCGAAACCCTTTCTCTGTGCAACAAATCCGAGGCCACTCCACGTCCGTATTTCTGCCGAGTCAGCTCTCCCATTACATCCCGGCTTGCCTAGATATACAGTTCACTAAATCGTCATTATGGATACTCTAGTAGCCTTAGCCTCCCATGGGTTTAAGCCGGCTTAAAAGGGCATGTGGCAGCAATTCCTTAGCAGATATCTCTTTTGTGTGCCTTGCCCCGAGCTGCAAATAATCCTTTCAAGAAATAGCTTTGGATGACAACCAACAACCCCCGTTGCTTTTTCTTTTTCTTTTTTTTCAAAGAAGAGGCTGATTTGCTATGGCCCGTGCGGTGTCCAAATTTCGCTCCTTAAAGTACTTTTCGATCCAGAGCAGAAAGTTCATTGCCAAGCCAAATCAAACTTCTTAAATCTCCAGCTGCTGAGTTCAGAAAATGCCGGGCTTGCCGTTGTGAGGCTCCTATGTCCCTGTGACCCAAATGCATTACGCAGAGTGCCTTTCAGTGTCAGCCACACCAGTAGGGGGGTTTCAGGGAGTGATGATTAGCGGCTAAAATTTCAGATGAGCAGATGCTGCCTCTTCATGCATTAGGCCACACGAAGGATTAAGTGATCAGCCACATTATTCATAACATGGGATGAAAATAATATTAAGGCTTTTTTTGGGGGGGGGGGGTAAACAAATGTCGCATATTCAAATACTGCTTGCTTGTTGCATGCCAATTGCCTTGACCTGTAATCCTAACCAAAGACTCTGCTCAACCTTATTCCGTCTATCCCTCCATTTAAAAATGGTGACAGTGGTTTTGAAGGATGAACCATTCTTAAGCTGTTGCAACAAAGCAATTTGTGGTTCAGCGCTTCCCAATCGTATTGCCCCAATCCTAAAACAAAACATTGAAAATTAAAATGTAGAAAACTGTTTTCCGCTTATGAGGGATAGCCCTGTTTCTTTGATTTCCCTTTTGGACCCATCTTGGAAACAGCCCTCATGCATGCATGTTTGGATTTCCGCCCAACCCCAAGAGAACTTGTGGAGGTTAAACTGCTGACTTGAACACACGTGCAATTTAAATGCATGCAGATGAACACTAATGCCCCACAAGAATGTACAGCCAACCATTAAACATAACGTAGCTGGAGAAGTTGATTTTAAATTAGTAAATATGATAACATCGGCCAGAAAGGGGCAATTGTCCTATAGCCAAGGCTCATTTCCTGCAGGAGCGCACAGGAGCGAAGCTCCGGAAGTAAGGAGCCCAGGGGGCGGGCACATGCAGCAAGCCCCGCCCCCTGCTCCCAGCAGCCCCCCTCACCTTTCCCAGCCTGGTAGCCGACCCAGCGGAGCACTGCCGTAAACTGGCCCTTGAGCTGCTCCACCACTGCCTGGGCCACGGCACCCAGCCCACCCAGGCTCTGCCTGTCCTCATGCCAGCCCTGGCGCGGTGCCTGTGCAAGGCGGGCTCTGGCGACTCCTGCGAGGCCTGTGAGGAGCTCCGCCCTGGCCTCCTGTGCCTCCTCCTGCGCCTCTGCCCCGCCACCGCCCTGGCCCCCTACGTGCCGGAGGCCATGCACATCCTCCGTGCTGCCCTTCTCGACCCACAAGCAGCCACACACTTTCCTGTGCTTGCTGGCCATCCGAAATAGTCCAGTGGCACCTTTAAGACCAAGGTTTATTCAGGTACAATGTGAGGGCAGATCTGTGCACTCCCCCCCCCCATAGCTAGCAATCCAAAACAGTCCAGTGGAGCCTGAGAGGTGGGTGTTGCCTTCTGACACACTTCCGGTGATGTCAGGGGGTGTGGCATATGCAAATAAGTTATGCTAATGAGCTCCTGCACCTCTTTTTCTACGAAATGACCCCTGCCTATAGCATCTTTAACCAAAAGAACCACCCTCTTTGCCTTTAAAGCATTTCATCAGACTAAAAAGGTTTCCTTTGTTCGAAAGCCAGTCGAATTCGATTCTAGGGGGCAGTGCTCATCTCCATT
The DNA here is from genome assembly GCF_001447785.1 of Gekko japonicus. Taxonomy (NCBI): domain Eukaryota; kingdom Metazoa; phylum Chordata; class Lepidosauria; order Squamata; family Gekkonidae; genus Gekko; species Gekko japonicus. The sequence goes on along the minus strand of NW_015160849.1, from coordinate 682,895 downwards.
TCCAATCCGAAAAGCCAGCACTGTCCAAAGACTTTTTCCGTGGTCATGTGGCTGGCATAACTAAACACCTAGGCACACGGAATGCTGTTACCTTCCCACCGAAGCGGTACCTATTTATCTACTTGCAGTTTCTTGCTTTCGAACTGCTAGGCTGGCAGGCGCTGGGGCCAGAGATGGGAGCTCACTCTGTCACGCGGCACTCGGGAATTGAACTGCTGAACTACTGACCTTCTAGTCTGCAGCTCAGCGTCAGCCTCTGAGCCACCGTAGCCCCCTTTAATCAGACTAGGCTATGACTAATTATTTTTTTCTTGCTTGTTGAAACTCAAAATGCCAAGGCATCAACTTAGGAAAAAATCTCAAGGTACAAGAGGAATTGGAAGAAATATACATCAATATACGTCAACGTGAATCAGCCAGTCCCCAGTCAATCCCGCTTTTAAAAAGACCGGCTTTCCCTGTGGAAGTCCCCTGGAATTTAGGAGAAGAAGAAGAAGAGGAGTGCTGATCCCAAAGAATATTGGGGACGCTGCAGTGCTAAACCTTACCGTCATATTGAGGCAAAGGGGTGTTGAATCAAGTCACATGAAAATACGAATTGGGGGGGGGGTTACCATTAGACATAAGCATCATTCCACAATTGATCTCTGTCATCTGGGGGCTTTCTCTTCATATCCTGCAGCTTTCCCACAAGTATACTGGTTCCTGGCCTGGATGGCCTCAGGCTAGCCTGATCTCGTTAGACCTCCGAAGCTAAGCAGGGTCGGCTCCGTTTAGCACCTGGATGGGAGACCCCCAAGGAAGTCTGGGGTCTCTACTCAGAGGCAGGCCAGTGGCAAGCCAACTCTGAATGTCTCTTGCTTTGAAAACCCCACGGCGTCGCCATAAATCAGCTTCAACGTGATGGCACTTTCCACCACTACCAAAAATATTTTGTCCTGACCGGGATGGCCCCAGCTAGTCTGATCTTGTCACATCTCAGAAGCGAAGCAGGGTTGGGCCTGGTTACGACTTGGATGGGAGACCAATAAGGAAGTCCCAGGTCACAATGCAGACATGGGCAATGGTAAACCGCCCCTGAAATCTCTTGCCTTGACAACCCTACAAGGTTGCCATAAATCGGCTGCTATTTTGATGGCAAAAAACAAATAAAATAAACACACACACACACACACTGATTCCACAGTGTGTATCATTACAAGGAGACTTGATCAAACAACACAAATAGGGCCTTGTTCAGATGAATAGTTTAATTAAGCTAAGCCTTGTGGATTGATCATCCAAGCCTCCACCGCCACACTATGGGTAGTTTGGGTATCTCCAAATAGGATCTGAAGCTGGTTTATTACCACAGTTAGCTTTTTACAGGTAAGTTCAAACACTCTTCCTACAAGCTTCGGTTAGTTTATGGCAGTCATTTCGGGTGCATGCTCCAGACCAATGCGGCTACCCACCAGAATCTACGTTTCATTTCAGTTATGCAAACTGACTTTTTTGTTCCAGCTCTTTGTGGATCACTTGCTCTGGATTTTGAAGCCATTTGACTCTTTAATTACAAAAGGTTGCAAGCCCTGAGCTACAGACTCCTGTAGTAGAATGAGTATCCATTTGGACTAGTAACATGAGCTAATCATGGTAATCAGAGACTGGAGGGGAAAACCCTTTCTATCCAGTGAAGACGATAACATTCGCCAGGGAATTCCCACGGGGGCCTTTCCCCCCAGATGGCACACAACATGGCGGTGGTGAAGATGGAAAGTGCTGTGAAGTCAAACGAATCTGAAGTACGAGAAGAAACGTATAAGGTAAACGAAGAGCTCAACAGAAGGTAAGGGCCTAGTATTAAGATTAAGCTAGATTTATTCTGAATTTAACTTCTTGATAAATTGATCTTTGTTATTGTCGTAGGATTGCTATATAGACAATGTAACAGAACATGACCCTTGTCTTATCTTTGTTTTAGTTATAGTGACTTCCCTTGTCCCCTTCCCTTTGGGATGTAGTTTATAAAATGCAATAAAAGAGTTTTAAAAGAAAGAAAAAAGAAAGTGCCTGTCACGTCACAGCCAACCGACAGGGACCCCTCCTGTGGTTTTCAAGGCAAGAGGCGAACAGGGGTGGTTTTTGCCATTGCCTGCTTCTGTGTGGGGACCCTGGACTTCCCTGGCGGTCTCCCATCCACAAACTAACCAGGGCCGACCCTGCATAGCTCCCGAGATCTGATGAGCCAGACCATCCAGGTCAGGGCTGACACACATTACTGGTGGTGGAAAGTCCTGTCCAGTTAGTTTCCAATTGAGCTAATCAGGCTAGCCTGGGCTATCTAGGTCAAGGGCAAGAACAGAAAGGGATCCAGTAATCCCTGTGCATACTGCAAACATGCGCGCGCGCACGCGTGTGTGTGTATTAAACAGGGGTCATTTCATAGAAAAAGAGGTGCAGGAGCTCATTAGCATAACTTATTTGCATATGCCACACCCCCTGACATCACCGGAAGTGTGTCAGAAGGCAACACCCACAGCTCAGGCTCCACTGGACTGTTTTGGATTGCTAGCTGTTTTGGAGGGGGGGAGAAAGAATGCACAGATCTGCCCTCACAAAGGAGGGAGAGCTTGTACCTGAAGGTGGACCGGGGGGGGGGGGCTCTGCAACTTACCTGGCTGCTTCTTGCTCCTTGTGACCCAACTGAGGGCTGCTGGGAGCAGGGGGCGGGGCTTGTTGCATGTGCCCGCCCCCTGGGCTCCTTACTGCCGGAGCTCCGCTCCTGTGCGCTCCCGCAGGAAATGACATATTAAGTGTCATCCAGTTGCTGCCAACTTATGGCCACTCCACAGTTTTTCAAAGCAAGAGACGTCCAGAGGTGGCTTGCCATCGCTTGCCTCTGCACAGTGACCCTAGACTTCCCTGGATGTCTACCATCCAAAGACTAATCAGGGCTGACCCAACTTAACTTTTGAGACGTGATGAGATCGGGTTAGCCTAGGCCATCCAGGCCAGGGTGGCACACAACAGCACCCACCCACCCCCAATTTGGGAGTTTCCACATGATGCCACGCTGTTTCTGAGCATGGCTCCCAGGGTCTTCCCTTCCAAGCCGCAGCAAAGAAAAAGCTTCGGTTTCTCCCCCTGACTGAAAGGGGGAAACAGTGGGCTGGCTGCAGGCAAAGCCCCCATGTGAAGGCCAATTGGGGGGAAGGGGGGTGGAGTTCAGCACCACTTTCAAAATGGGGACGCTCAGCTCCAGCTTTCCCTCCTTTCGGCCCTTTAATGGGGCTTCTTTAAAAAACTCACCCATGGCTCAGATTTGGTGGTGACGGGAAGTTGTCCGGCTGCACAGGGAAGGGGGGTCTGGCCAGACAGAGGAGGTCCCAGCAGTGGCTGTCGTCCCATCGTGCCTCAATCCCACTCGCTGGGGCTTGCACAGTAGGGGTGGCTTTTCCTACCCCCTGTGAGAAAGCAGCTCACGAGTCCAACAGGTTGGGAAGTGCGCCATGCAAGTGACCAATGGTTATCAGTACACCAGCCAATTCAAGCAAAAATGGAAGAGGTAGAATTTACAGTACACTCATGGTTAGCCTTGGCTGTTGCACTGAATTCATTTAAGCTACATTTCAATATTTCACCAAAAGTAAAACTCACAGCTGCAGTCCTGAGCGTACCTTGTAAGCTCTTGCGTATCTCACATCGAGTGCGCACGGCCAGCCCTTCATTGTATGTCACAGAGCTGTCTTTCAATCCTCTCAGGCTGAACGCGGTCCCACAAGTGTGATGCAAATTGCACTTCAGATTTCTGGCCGCCTGAACAAGTATTCTGAATTGTCAAGCTCCATGAGCAGCAAGCACTGCTTTCCCCCTTTCGTTTAACTTCTAGTGACACACCAAGAACTCTGGGATTCAATATTTCTTGGACCAAATCCACAAGGTTAGCAAGAATGGTCAGAAGAGGCAAAACAACTTAAGTACCCAATGGAGAAAGGTCTCACCCTTGATTTTCTATTCCAGCCTTTCAATTTCATTTACCCACAAGGTCCCTGGCTGTAAAGCAATTTTTAGAACCCTAAAACCAAATTAAATCCAATCCAATTATTTCTCATTAATAAAACCCAGAGCAAACCATAGAGACAAGCAGGCGCGTAGCTACGGAGGGGCATTTCAGGGCCACGCCCCCTCTTTAGTAAGCTCCACCCCAACAAGCAGCTCCCCTGCCCACAGCCAGTAGACTTGGCTGCAGGTGGGCTTGCTGCTCAGGCCGCCAGCCCACCTGCAGTTAGTAGATGAGGAAGAGCCTTTTCCTCATTTACTGGCTGTGGGCGGGCTCGCTTTTTACCACTTGAGCAATGTTTAAAAGAGGGAAACAAGGCTCCCGGCTCCCCCATTTAAACGCTGCTCAAGCTGCAAAGGCTCTTCCTTATCTACTGGCTGCAGGTGGGCTCACGGCCTGAGCAGCGTTTAAAAGGGTTTAAACATTGCTCAAGTGGTAAAAAGTGAGCCCGCCCACAGCCAGTAAATGAGGAAAAGGCTCTTCCTCATCTACTAACTGCAGGTGGGCTGGCGGCCTGAGCAGCAAGCCCACCTGCAGCCAAGTCTACTGGCTGTGGGCAGGGGAGCTGCTTGTTGTATGTCATGCCCCCTTGGTGCCCCCCTCAACTTCCTGGCTACACCCCTGGAAACAAGCAGAAATTATTCTCCACAAATCTGTTGGTCTTCTCCTATATGGGCTTGTTTCCTACCTGGGTTTCATCAAGGAGCTCACTTCATGTCTTTACAGGGTGAGAGCATCCACCAGCACAGGTGCCACTACAGAAAAGGCCTTGCTTCCAGTGGAAGGCTGACGAATCTCTCCTTATATATAATTCTGTTTTGGGGTGGCACTTTGCTGAACATTCCATGTGCTCCCAAATCAGTTGGCTCCCTGACCTGTCACTCCGAGGGTGTGCCAATCCACTGGCTGCGTTGCCTGAGTCCCACCCACAGAAGCAGCGGCCAGCGTCTCGCGCTCAGTGTGGTGAGAGGCAATGGACGGGACGGACGCTCCAGTGGGTGGAGTGTGAGAAGGCCGAGGCTGATCATGACGGTGCCGCAGCGGCTGTCGTCGGCCGCGGCTGGGTACAGGTAGCTGGGCGAGCTGCAAGCCCACAGAACCGGCAGCATCTCAGGCTCAGTGTGCTTGGGGCCGATGGATGGCCCAGATGCTCCTGCAGGTGGATGGTGAGGCGGCCTAGGTCGACCATGGCGGCGCCTCAGTGGTTGTCGTCAGCCACGGCCGGGTGCAGGTGGCCAGGCGGGCTGTGAGCAGACAGGGGCTGGCGCCATGGAGGACAAGGCAGCAAAGGAGGAGGGCGAGGCCAAGATCTTTCTAGAGCTCATTGTATTGATTTTAAAACGGGCTTCACTACTAGTCTCATATAAAAAAGGCAACAAAAGAGGGTCTCCATAGGATCTCCACAGGGTCTCCAAGTGCTCTCATTTACCAAGGGCAGTCCCTATTTCCTTGTTTCTTGTAAAATACTGACCCTATTTTGCCTCTGTGGTAGATTTTGTGGACAGGTGTTAAAAATCTTGTGACGGGAAAAAGTCCTTATCGATCAACATGTTTATTGTGGACAAGTGTCCACAGTAGTAGGTGTGTGAAGGGTGCATATCTCTGTTGGCAGATACATAAAAGGGACAAATGAACACATGAGGCTGCCTTATGCCGAACCAGACCATCTCTCCATCAAGGTCACAACTGTCTGTCTACTCAGATCGGCAGCGGCTCTACAGGGTCTCGGAGGCAGAGGTCGCTCACATCACCTGCTGCCTGTCAGACAGCAAAAGAACACAGCATGCGGGAGGGCAGGAACGGGAGAGCTTTCACGCAATTTGTCAGAGCGGAGAAGGACGAGTGACAAAAGAACAGCCTTTGGCATGAGAAGAGAGGCATTCAATGATCAAAATTTTCTCTCTTTCCATCAGAGAAATGGAAGCAGATGGAATGACATACACGGAAGTTCACACAGCTCGGATACTGGTTTATCCTTAGCGATCTTCCACCCCCACCCAACAGAATTTCCATAACCGAAACCCCTGATGATACCTTTTTCCTTACATACCTCCTTGGGAGATGTTCTCCTGTGTGTGATGTTCCATCAAATCGAGTCCGACGTATGGTGACCCTATGAAGTAATGACCTCCCAACGTCCTCTTGTTAACAGGCTTCCCCAGGTCTTGCAAACTGAGGGCCACGGGTCTTGCAAACTGAGGGAAGCCTGTTAACAAGAGGACATTGGGAGGTGATTACTTCATAGGGTCACCATAAGTCGGACTCGACTTGAAGGAACATCACACACACACACCAGAGAACATCTCCCAAGGAGGTATGTCAATCACCTCATGTTGAGTCTTCCTCTTTTCTTTACTGCCCACAGAAAAAATGCTCAGCCGGACAAAGGTTTTTCGTGAATTCAAAAGCTCGCCCACAGTTTATCCTTGTTTTAATGAATATCTATTAAAACATTCATACCCCGCCTTTCCTTGTGGTTCAAGGCAGTTTACAATAACGGAAAGATAACAGAAAGGTATTGTGCAGATTGGGTTGCCATTTTTTAAAATTTTATTTTGTGCTGCTGACAACTCCTTTCCATTTAACGTTTCGACAGCGTTTGTGGAAAGTATATCATACAACGCGCGTATAATAATGCATGATCCACTTTGAATCGCTACCCCTAACTAACATCCATGAGCAAGACGAAAGGAAGCGTCACTGGAAAGCATTTGATGGCCATTTGCAGAATTCCAAAGTCCTATAATTTGGAAAACGCAACAGTGGCCACAGGATTGGAAAAGGTCAGTATACATTCCAATCCCAAAGAAGGGCAATGCCAAGGAATGTTCAAACTATCGCACAATTGCACTCATATCACACGCTAGCAAGGTCATGCTCAAGATCCTACAAGGTAAGCTTCGACAGTACGTGGATAGAGCACTGCCAGAAGTACAAGCTGGGTTTTGAAGAGGTAGAGGAACTAGAGATCAAATCGCCAACATTCGCTGGATTATTGAGAAAGCAAGAGTACCAGAAAAACATCTACTTCTGCTTCATTGACTATGCTAAAGCCTTTGACTGTGTGGATCACAACAAACTATGGCAGGGCCTTAAAGAGATGGGAGTACCAGACCACCTCACGTGTCTCTTGAGAAAACCTGTATAAGGGTCAAGAAGTGACAGGTGACTGAACAACAAAAAAATAATGTCTAGATATACATACCATAACAGCTGGGACAGTTCTGTGCCCTTTGAAGCTCTTTTCTTTGAAGAACCAAAAATCCATAAGATAGAACTCTGTGATGTCTGTTTACTTGACCAATTCTACATGCACAGAATGAGACAAAGGTATTTCTTCTTATTTACAGTAAGACGTTCCACGCCGCACTGCCAGGAGTATATTGAACAACTTCACTTACCACCACCAAATCAATGCTTTATGGATTTTGACAGCTATAGACCTAGGCATAAAATGTCTGAATAAAATGCCACTACCCATTTCGCAACTAAAAAGCCTTTTATTTGGTGTGTAAATCTGAAGGTAACGAGCCTTGAAAGATATGATTGCTAAATAACAGCCGGCTGCATTCAAGGTTCACTGCTGGACTTGTGTGTTTATAATTATATATATACTAGAAATAATGCCCGTTGCGGAAATAAATACAACGAGATCTAGAAAGAGGCTCTGGGAGAGTGCTCTGGCTTTGGGCAAACAGTGTCAGTTTCCTGTGGCGACCTCAGCAGGGTTTAATGACAGAGTCCACTGTTTTCTCCAGAGGGACTGATCTCTGCTACCTGAAGAGCATTTGTATGTTTGAGTTATCTGTAGCCCTCACCTGGAGAGTGGTAACCATTGTTACCCATTCTCCTCTCCCCTATGAGGTATGTTATGCAACTGAAAATTCCAACTGCCTTGCGGGGGGGGGGGGAGTTTGAGGTGTGGAATGGGCTGAAGTCCAATCAGCTTCCATATGCAAAAGACCAGGTTGTCGCAGCAGTTGTGGTGTGGGCGGGACCCGGGCTTTGCCTTCTGATTGGTGGCGATATATGCTGAGGAGCAGTGCCATCAGCCATACACTAAGGGAGTGCATTTTAGAATTAGAACTTTGGCACCCACTATTCAATTATATATAAGGAGAGATTGGAATATAAGATGTCCAACAAGCATAGGATTTTTTTTTTACTGTACTATTAACATCCGTTATAACCTCCAGGTACATTCAGTCGACAACATTTTTAATTTGCTTATTGAGCTGGTATCTGACCGAGGGAGCTTTAACTCTCGAAGGTTCATACCCCGAAAATCCTGTTGGTCTCAAAAGTGCCGCTGGACTCGAATTCAGCTCTTCTACGGCAGACCAACACGGCCACCCTATGAAATTATCTTTAAAGTATCTGGCAAAGGGAGTTTTGACTCTCCAAAGCTCATACCCCCAACATCATAGCTCTACAATGCTACTGGACTTTATTAAGACAATTAAAATGCGGAATTCACTGCCAGAGGATGTAGTGATGGGCACAGGGATAACCAGCTTGAAAAGCAGATTAGATAGATGCAGGAGGAGGAGGAGGAGGTGGAGATTGGATTTATACCCCGCCCTTCACTTGGAGTCTCAGAGCGGCTCACAAACTCCTTTCCCTTCCCTTCCCCACAACAGACACCCTGTTAGGTGGGTGGGGCTGAGAGAGCTCTTTTGAGAACTGTCCTTGTCAGAACTATGGCTTGCCCAAGGTCATCCAGCAGCTGCGAGGGGAGGCGTGGGGAATCAAACCCGATTCTCCCAGATGAGAGTCTACGCACTTAACCACTACAACCAAACTGCATGGAGGATAAACCTATCAGTGGCTACTAGCCATGGTGACTGAGGGAAACCTCCACCTTCAGAGGCACTAATCCTCTGAATCCCAGAGCCAGAAGGAAGCATCAGGGGAAGGCCTCGGTCTCTGTGCCCTGTTGTTGGCCCTCCAGAGGAACTGTGAGACAGGACGCTGGACTAGATGGTGTGCTGGTCTGATCCAGCAGGGCTCTTCTTATGTTCTTATAGATACATCAATGGCTACTAGCTATAGTGACCGAGGGGAACTTCCACATTCAGAGGTATTAAGCCTCTGAATCCCAGTGCCAGGAGGCAACATCAGGGGAAGGTTCTATGCTCTGTTGTTGGCCCTCCAGAGGAACCTGTTGGCCACTGGGTGAGGCAGGATGCTGGACTAGAGGGACCCTCACTGGTCTGATCCAGCAGGGCTCTTCTTAGGCTCTTATGTTAAGCTAGCTGTTCTACTGCAGATATCTGATGAAGGGAGCTTTGACTATCGAAAGCTCATACCCCCTGGTCTCAAAGGTGCCACCAGATTTGAATCTAGCTGGTCTACTGCCAACCAGTACGGATACCCTCTGAAGCTAAACTGGTTCTGGTACACAAGAAGCGACATCCATTGACTGATATGTTTACAACAGAGAAGAGTGTCTACACCATAATCTGGAGAATGCCGCCCTGGGAGGAACATGAGAAGGAAAGAAAGAAAATCTCTTTATCAGTCCTGTCTGCCTTTCTTCTCAGCAGGGGCAGCAAAGCACTGGGGAGAGATGGGGCAGGCTATGATTTACCACCTCTGCTTTTGGCGCTCCAGTAGCTGAAAGCTTCATATCTGCTCCTCAATGAAGCTGCATGTTGAATACCCCTTTCTTAAAGGTGTAAAACATTAACAAGGTTGTTAAAGGTTGAACTCCTGTATAATACTTCCACTCTTAAATAAATTTGTGTTTAGTCTTTAAATGAACTGGGCTCTATTAAATTATCTTTTGGTTCCGTTTTCAAACTATTACAGCTTAACTTCTTATTTACTTTCTTCAAATTATCCACAGACCAAACATGTCTATTCAGAATGAAAAGAAACATGAAGCTGAATGGAATATTGTTTTGTTATAATTTTTACTTCTAGCTGCATGGGATCAATCAGAATGGTTGTTAGACAGTCTGAGTTCCAACTTGAGAGGTGGAGAGCCTATTTATAAAGAAGGCTTCTAGCCAGGTAGAAAAGAGGACTGATGTGCTTCCACTACAAACAACTGGAGAGCGACTGAGCCAGCAACTTGAGGCAGAGAGCAATTGCCAGCCATTTTTAAAAAAGAAGGCCTCCAGCCAGATAGAAAAGAGGACTGGTTGCTACTATTAGGAATGAATTAACTGGCTTGCTCCTAATTGAAACACTTGAAATGGAACTAGAAGTAAGTTAAAAGTTAAAAATAATAATTTCAAAAATTTAAAAATTACAACAAAACAATATTCCATTCTGCTTCATGTTTCGTTTCATTCTAAATAGCCATGTTTGTTCCAGGATAATTTGAAGAAAGTATAAAAGAAGTTAAACTGTAATAATCTGAAAATGGAACCAGAAGATAAGTTGAAGAAAATAAAAAAGAAATTAAGATGTAAAAATTTGAAGAAAGTTAAAAAGAAGTTAAGCTGTATCAAGGGGCTGACACCTTTCAATACAATAGGATTACTCCTGAGGAAGACGGGTGAAATGAGTTTATATCCGGGTGCTCATTGAGGATGAAGGGCTTTTCCTTGAGAAAGTTAGAATTCCCTTAGTAATAATGTAAAAGTTTCAGTTGTAATACAATTTGATGTTCATAAGATTCATTAAATGTCATTGTTTTTTTCCCCCCACAGGGTTTGTCTGTTCGATCTACCACCTGGAGTTTGGCAACTCTAGCAGTCAGTCATTGCCTTCCTTTATTTTGTTTTTTTACCTTTCAAACAATGAATTTCAAGGGGATTCTCTGAGATATCTATGCCACAATTACCCAAGAGATTCTTTTGCACTCTTACAAGAAGTACACATGCACAGAATACGCTACAGCTCAGTAGATGTCTTTGGACTATTTTAGTTCTGCCTAATACATTCTCTTCACTGGCACTGGGAATACTGTGGGTTTTTATTAATTATTTACTTAAAACAGTTATTAGCCGCCTTTCTTCCCTGTGAAGCTCAAGGTGGCTTACAAACATGAACAAAAATACATCAAATAAAAATGCATTAGAAACATAAAACCAAAATTTAAATCCACTGCTTAGGACTGCTACTAAACTTAACCAAATGCAGTCCTCAATAAAGCTGTCTTTAACTGTTTTGGAAAGATTGAAAGTGAGGGGGCCAGGCGCACCTCCCTGGGGAGGTTGTTCCAGAATCGTGGGGCTGCCCCTGATAAGGCCCTCTCTCGTGTTACGTATCAAACTAGATTCATTGATTGATGGGACAGTCAGGAGCTCTGTGTGATCCTGGGCAGGAACATATGGGAGAAGAAGGTCCTTCCTTCCATCACCCTGGTCACAATCCCTACAGGGCTTTAAAGGAAAAAGACAACACCTTGAATTGGGATCCAGAACAGACTGGTAGCCAATGTAATAGCTGTTATTACCAGGGTCACATTCTCATGATAGCTGGCCCCAACCAGCAGTCTAGCTGCACCTTCTGAACACTCTTCAAGGGTAGCCCCAAGCAGTAGTCTAGTAGAGCTGTAACTAAGGGATAGATCACTGTGGCTAGATCTGACTGACCCCGGAATGGGTGCAGCTGACGCACCAGCTAAAGCTGGGCAAAAGCACTTCGAACCACGGCAGGCACCTGGTTTTCCAAGGTGACCGCTGTGTCAAGTAGCACTTCCAAGCTCTGAACTTGGCTTTTCAAGGGGAGTCTGATCCCATCCAAGACAGGAGAGCCCTGAAGTCCCTATCCTGCCTTTCATCAAACCCAGAGAATCTGTTATACTCAACAGTGCTGGCCCAGTAGAACTGCTGACTTTGTTCTACCTCGAGTCGACCCCCCCCCCCCCATGCCATATCACAAACTACTTTTGGCAAAACATGCTGCGCAGTGGTCTCCTTTCAAAGAAGAACAAGTCTAAAGACGCCCCAGATTGACATATCCCACCATTTTAGCTTCAGTTGTTTTCTTCCTCTCTCTCTCTCTCTCCCTCTCCCTCATACAGTTGCAAACATTCTATTTTTGAAAGCCATTGCAAGCCCCATCTGTTTTTCATCTAATTGACACTGACATCCTACTTACAAACCCCTGTACTGAGCTTGCATGCAAACACTATCAATCCATTTAAAAAAAAAAAAAATCAGTGCATTTCTGTTCTTCATAGATCAAGAAAAGGCTTCCCGCAAACAACAAAAAATATTCAAATGTTTCCATCTTCTCAGAAAAATGTTTTTGGCTTATCCATCCTGAAAAGGTACCTGGCCGGGGGTGCTGCGACTGTGATTTTAATGCTACCTGAAATGACAGTGAATGGGAGATGTTGTTTCATTTCTGCTCAAGTACTGGAGACTGAGTGGGAGGGTGCAGAATCCAGGCACACCGTCTGGATGAGCTGCTTGGCTCATGGGTCCTTGTCACTGATTTGTCAAGCCCAGACTGACTTGAATGGAAATTCTGTCTATCATTCAAATAATTTGGTTCATTTATTGCTCTCATTAACTTAGGTAAAGGTAAAGGTTCCCTTGCTCGAAAGCCAGTCGAGTCCGACTCTAGGGTTGCGGTGCTCATCTCCGTTTCAAAGCTGAAGAGCCAGCGCTGTCCGAAGACGTTTCCGTGGTCATGTGGCCAGCATGACTAAACACCACGGCGCACGGAACGCTGTTACCTTCCCACCGAAGTGGTACCTATTTATCTACGTGCAATGTCTTGCTTTCGAACTGCTAGGTTGGCAGGAGCTGGGGACAGAGACGGGGGCTTACTCCGTCATGCGGCACACTCGGGTCTCAAACTGCTGAACTACTGACCTTCCACAGCCTGCACTTCAGCGTCTTAACCACTTGAGCCACCGCAGCTCCTCTCATTAACTTAAAGACCTACATATTTTGGAAACTGTGAACAGATGCCTGGAGATGGCTTTGGGATGGATGCGGGCCAATAAACTGAAGCTTAACCCCAGCAAGATGGAGGCGCTACTGGTGGCCAGGATCGAATGGGTCTCCTGTTCTGGAGTCTGTGAGTGCTTCTGGGCACCAGCCTCCTGTTAGATAAACTTGGGACAGCAGCGGCCGGGGGCACCTTCCACCAGCTTCAACTGGTAAACCACAGTAAAAAAGATCTGGCCACTGTGGTACACACCTGGGTAACATGTAGATTAGATTACTACAGTGCACTCTATGTGGGGCTGCCCTTGAAGAGTGTCTAGAAACTGCATTTAGTTAAAAATTGCTCAGCGAGAACACTGTCTGGGGTGGGGTTTGTAGAGGCCAAATCTCTCCAGTTTTGTCCCACGTGCACTGGCTTCCAAAAGCAGAATGGATTATATGACACTCTCAACCCTGACTCCTGAAGGGTTAAATCTGTCTCTGGAATTGCAACAGTTTATGCAAAATAGAGAGGGACGGCATCAGCCTGAAACTGATATAAATTAAAGGGTTCTTCCATTGCTAACTGCTACTGATCTTCTACTCTTGTTGAAGGAACACTGAAAGACTAACAGGGTTGTAACATTCATCTAGGCCAGGGGGTCCCCAACATGGCGCCCATACTGCCTGCCAATACCTCTCCTGGTGCCCACCAAATGTTTTTAGAAACTGAGTGGGACCAAGTGGTCATTTTTCACAGCAAGGCTTCTGATTAGCTGTGCAGATTTTAAAAATGCTGCTTTGTCAGCCGCAGCCACAGGATCTTCACCGTGTGACTGAAGGTAAGCTGCAAGAGCCATTTTATGGCAGCCATTTTGTCGCTGCACTCGCCCGGCTGTGTTAGAATTCCAAAGATGCCCACAAGCTCAGAAAGGCTGGGGATCCATGATCTAGGCAGATGAAAGATTCTTTTAAAATTGAGCCCAATCCTGTTGAATGGTGCACAGTCTCTATCTGTCTTACGTAGGGGAGTCTCTCTCTCGCTCTTCCCCCCCCCCATTTTTTTTCATGCAGTCATAAGGACAGAACATCATGTTCTTGAGACAACATCATAAGAACATAAGAGAAGCCAATGTTGGATCAGGCCAATGGCCCATCTAGTCCAACACTGTCACACAGTGGCCACTGATAGCAGGGGCCATCAGGAGGTCCACCAATGGGGCGCTTTAACCTTTCTTCATAGGAAAGTGTTCCAACCCTTTTATCATTCTAGTTGCCCTTTTCTGCACTTTTTCCAAAGCTATAATATCCTTTCTGAGGTGTGCTGACCAGAATTGCACACAGTATTTCAAATGACGTCGCACCATTGATTTATACAGGGGCATTATGATACCAGCTGATTTGTTTTCATTCCAATGATATGGTGATCGCAGTTAGACATAAATGGATTGAAAGGACTGAAGAAATGCTGACTAGGGATCTCGAAACTTCGGCTCACTACTACCATAAATGCCAGCTCATTCCAAGTTCAAGAAAAACAGAACGCTCCTTTCTCCATCTCAATAACAATCTTGCCAACTGTGAACACAACTTACACACAGGGCTGACACAACCATACACCTAAGTACCTTGGCATTACCTTGGACAGGACCTTGAGCTATAAACACCATCTTACCAATATAGCAGCGAAAATATGCATGCAAAACGACATTCTCCAAAAAAATTATGTGGTGCACCTTGGGGTGAGTCTGCTTCAACACTTAGGTGCTCAGTTTTGGGGGTGGTTATAGTACTGCGGAATATGGGACTTCAGTGTGGCTCAACAGCCCCCGTGTCCACAACCTTGATGTCCAACTCAACACAACAACAAGAACCATCAGCAGATGCATTAAACCCACTACGACCTACGGGTTACTCACACCGTGTGCCACATCGCTCCCCCGCATCCCCAAAGGCAAGATGCTCTTCCGGGTGCCCACTGAGTGTTTTTAGAAAGTGGGCGAGGCTTCTGCCCAGTAGGGGTCCTGTGCAGATTAACACAACTACTGATTATGCTTACCTATTTACTTCATTTGCACCCCACTTTTCTCCCCAATGGGCACCCAAGGCGGCTAACACCTTTCTCCTCTCCTCCATTTTATCCTCAAACAACCCTGTGAGGTAGGCTAGATCGAGAGCGTGTGACCGGCCCAAGGTCACCCGGTCGGCTTCCATGGCATGAGTGGGGATTCGAACCTGAGTCTTCCAGATTCCAGTCCAACACGCTTAAGCACTACAGTCAGAATTCTCAAGGTGCCCCCGGGCTCAGAAAGGCTGGAGACACCTAATGTAACCCGACTCTATGTATATTGGCTCAGAACTAAGTCCCAATGCACTCAACAGGGACCGCTAGTTACAGCCTACATTTGCGGACTGCCTTCTGAGCCCCTGAGTGGGGCTCCAGACGTCTGCCCAAAGTCTGGTCCTGAAAGACTACAGAGAACTCACGAACCATGACGCCGCCTTCTACTGAATCAGACCCTTGGTCCATCACGGTCAGTATGTCTACTCAGACTGGCAGCGGCTCTCCAGGGTCTCAGGTGGAGGTCTTTCACAACACCTCCTACCTGATCCTTTCTCATGGAGATGCCGGGGTTTGAACCTGGGACCTTTAGCAGATGCTCTACCACTAAGTTACGGATTGTGCCAACTGACGACATTGAGCTGCTAAAGCCTGGGAGATCCTACATTCTCTGCTGGCCAGGGGTCATTTCCTGCAGGTGCGCACAGGAGCAGAGCTCCGGCAGTAAAGAGCCCAGGGGGTGGGCACATGCAACAAGCCCCACCCCCTGCTCCCAGCAGCCCTCAGTCAGAGCAAGAAGCAGCCAGGTATGTTGCAGAGCCCCCCCCCGACCCAAAACAGTCCAGTGGCACCTTTAAGACCAAGTTTTATTCAGGCACAAGCTCTCCCTCCTCTGCGAGGACAGAGCTGCACGTTCCCCCCCCCAATAGCTAGCGATCCAAAACAGTCCAGTGGAGCCTGAGCGGTGAGTGTTGCCTTCTGACACACTTCCAGTGAGGTCAGGGTGTGTGGCAGATGCACATAAGTTATGCTAATGAGCTCCTGCACCTCTTTTTCTACAAAATGACCCCTGCTGCTGACAATCCCTTTCTGTGCAGCCAGGTAAAAGCCCAGTCACAAGTATGCATTTAAACAGTCACTTCAGAAAATTATAGAAAATGCGAGTGCAGAAAAGGAATAAAATAATGGAAGAAACTGCAGTAATATTTCAAACCACAAAAATCAAACCCAGTGCAGAACTTTAAAGAGTAGCTATAGTTCAAAGCACAACGGCCATGGAAAAGACCAACAGACAATTTTAAACAGCCCATCAAACAAAAAGGAAGGGAATGAGATCCCGGGAAACTATACACCCAATTAGTCCGATCAATGTCTGGAGTAAATGGAGCAATTGATTTTTAAACACAAAGAAAAAAAGGCTTAACAGAAAAGTACAAGTGACTGACCGTGTCGGTTTAAAAACAAAGTGTAGCCGTTCCCCCTCCCCTGGATGGCGTCAGGGTACATCAGAGGGAATCCATTTCAGCTCTTGGGGGGGGGGAATTACAACAATATGGTTCTGGTGACCATGGAAGCGATTTCATTCCGAAGGCTGACCATCAACACAGGACAAAGGGCACACGAGGGCAGACATGTCGGAAACATTTCCAGAACCCGTTTGATCTCACACTATTGCTTCCAAAAGAGACGCCTCTCTTCGCGTCCTTATTCGTGTGACAAAACGCATCTAAGGGCAGAGACTGCAGCAGGGTGCAGCCCAGTTGCATCAGATCACGGAAGCTAAGCAGTGACACTACTTGGATGGGGGACCACCGAGGAAGAATCTGCAGAGGAAGGCACCGGGAAACCGCCTCAGCTTCTCTCTTCCCCTGAAAGCCCCTTGCTGGGATCACCATGTTGGCCATGACTTGATGGCACTTCTTACACAGACACACAGTGGGTGCGGTCAGACGGCGTGCTGGGAGCGGGTTAAACTGCTCCGGCTCCATGCGTTGTTTTTTTAACCTGGAGAACCGCGATCACACTCACTGCGCAGCCACATTGCTCCCCACCGTCCACACGCGTCAGTGTTGTCATTTTTCTCTCTCTCTCTCAGTTTGGGCGTGCGCATAGGCAGCCATCTGTAGAACAGCGATTGCCTCTTCAACTCGACTGCTGTAACACTTCCCTTTAAATTTTAAAGGAACACTTCCCTTTAAACGTTTACCGCCGAAAATGGCCTCCCTGAGATCCCGAACTCGTCTAAAGGCTAAAACTAAGCACCGTTTAAACATTGTTTTTATTAACCCTGTGGCGGACCTCTGCCTATGCGCACACCGCCAACGCTTTTTTAAAAATGGCGGCTGCAAAGTGGAAGCTTTGGGCAGCTTTCGAGCAAGGAGGGGGTTTAAATCGGAAGTGGCTCAACACTGGATGAGCGATCACACACGGGAAAAATGCGTCTGGAACCGGAGAATCAGGAAAACACCACTTGGGGACCTGATATCAAAATACTCCGGGTTAAAGCAGTTTTGAGCCAGAAAGCGACGGCTGGGGATGGGAGGCAGATGTTGACCGTGTGATCGCGCAGATAAAATCCGTTTCTGAGGCAGACCGGAAGTGAACTAAACGGCCCGTCTGAACGCACCCAGTGCATATACGATGATGTCATAAAGGATGACAGTTGATGTCATAAAGGGTGTAATTGTGAATACGGTCCTTGACAGTTAGTTTAAAATGTTGGCTGGGAGGGTGGAAAGTGTGTCTGTGAGTGAGAAGAGGAGTGACTTTGAGTGACAGAAGGTGAGAGAGAGACAGAACTAATGAGAGGGAGCTGGGAGTGAAGTGTTCAGCACGGATGAGAGGATGTGATTGAGGTGGGAGACACATATGTCAACAGCTGTTACCCTGGATAACTAAATAGAACCTCCTTCTGAATACTACATGTTGCGGAGAGATAGCTGGTAAAGGCCAGCATGCCCTGTTCATCAGCACTCATAAGAACACCAGAAGAGCCCTGCTGGATCAGACCAGTGGTC
Source organism: Gekko japonicus (assembly GCF_001447785.1). Classification (NCBI taxonomy): domain Eukaryota; kingdom Metazoa; phylum Chordata; class Lepidosauria; order Squamata; family Gekkonidae; genus Gekko; species Gekko japonicus. The sequence goes on along the minus strand of NW_015160849.1, from coordinate 664,940 downwards.
CATCTAGACCAGCATCCTGTCTCACAGAGTGGCCAACCAGTTCCTCTGTAGGTCCAAAAAAACAGGGCACAGAGGCCAAGGCCTTCCCCTGATGTTGCCTCCTGGCCTTGGGATTCAGAGGCTGACTTGCCAGTGAATGTGGAGGTTCCCATGAGTCACCAGGGCTAGTGGCCACTGAGAAACATCTCCTCTATGAATCAGTCTCTTTCAAGGCCATCTGTGCCTGTGGCCATCACTACATGGGGCTTCTGGCTGGCCACTGCCAAAAGCAGACTTTGAGTCCAGGTCGTGGACCTTCCTTCTGACCAAGCAGGCCATTCTTTCAAAAAGTGATGAAAGAATATGGATGGGGGGGGGACCCCGGGCCTGCCTTTCCACCAAAGGTGAACTAAAAGAATGCCGTGGGCTGGATGAATAGGAAGAAAGGCCAAGGACCTTTCTGTCCCTTCCAACCTGAACCATGAGGCAAAGAAGACTACCAATCCCACCATGCCTACCAGGAAGTTATCACTGGGAGAGAAAGAGCAGCCTCACAAGGGGCCTATTCCCCTGCTAATAAGCCTTCTTCCTGCTTTTGGTTCTCTGCATCCTCCCTCACAAAAGGGAAGGACTGATTTCAAGGAGAGGCTTCTGAGGTTTTATTGATTTTAAGAAGGGGCTGGCAAGAAGGGGTGGCAAGTGGGGTGGGGGTGGTCAGCTGATACAGTGGATATTGACTGCTGGTTAGGGTTGCCAGCTCCAGATTGGGAAACACCTGGAGCTTTTGGGGGTGGGGCCTGAGGAAGGTGAAGGTGGGGTTTGGAGAGGAGAGAGACTTTAATGTGGTATAATTGGGGTTCCCAGCCCCCATTTTGGGTGTGGGTTCCCCCGCTTTTGCAGGCTTCTCCCCACCCGCAAACGCCCTGAAATGTGGCAAGATGACATCATGCGGAAGTGACATCATCGCGCCACCGATGCCGAGCAGCAATGCTCTAGTTTTTGGGCAACACTCTGTGGTAAATTTGGGCTCAAACCATAGAGTTTTGCCCAGAAACTAGAGCATCACCGTGCAATGTCGGCGGCATGATGACATCTATTTGCATATGCGGCAGAAGATCCCAGGGAGGCCCAGAGATACCCCTGCCAAAAATAAGGTAGGACCTGGCAGCTCTAAGTATAATGCCATAGAGGCCACCTTCCAAAAGGCCATTTTCTCCAGGTGAACTGATCTTTCTTGCTTGGAGATCAGTTGTAATCCCAGGAGATCTCCAGCCACCGCCTGGAGGTTGGCAACCCTAACTGGTGATTTATATTATCGTTATTAGACAGACAGAGAGACAGACAGATGATAGATTCAAGCCAAATTTAGTGGTTAAAATAGTTGAGGCACGCCAGCCTTGAGGTGGGCTGTCTGAGATCCCCCTTGGAATTACAACTGATCTCAAGTTTGCCTGGAGAAAACGGCTGCTTTGGCCTCCTCCCCGCCAAGGCCCCTCCCCCTCCCCAGACTCCGCCCCCCCAGACTCCACCCCCAAATCCCCAGGCATTTCCTAACCCAGAGTTGGCAACCCTAAGCCCTGGGGATATACATTTTTAAAAGCACAGACTTGGCAGATAATATAACTGATCAGCGGGTTGACACACTTGATAAATTTTTATTTTTGTTTATTCACGTTTCCCCCCCCCCATCCTGCCTTTCTCGATGCAAAATCCCACAGCTAGTAAACAAATACATTAAAACCAGCAATCAGCTTCAACAACTAAAATGTCTTCCAAGCGTGAAACCAAGCAGGTCTGGTGGTGGAAACTGCCGTCAAGTCGCAGCCGAGTTGTGGCAACCCCGTAGGGTTTTCAAGGCAGGATGGGGAACAGAGGTGGCTTGCCATTACCTGCCTCTGCATAGCAACCCTGGACTTCCATGGTCATCTCTCTCCCATCCAAGTCCTAAGCAGGGCCGATCTTGCCTAGCTTCCAACATCTGATTTGATCGGGCTAGCCTGGGCCATCCAGGTCAGAGCAAAAGACATACAGAGATAGCTTGCCATTGCCTACCTCCGCATAGCAACCTTGGTGGTCTCCCATCCAAGAACTTAACCAGAACCAACCCTGCTTAGCTTCCAAGTACTGATGAGATTGGGCTAGCCTAGGCCATCCAGGTCAATCAAACCTTGTTAAATACCTGTATAAAAAGATAGCCTTGCACTTTCTAGGAAACTGAGCTAGAACAGGAGCTTCCTTGGTCCCCGTTCCAATGAACTGGGGCACTCCTGGGAAGATGTGTACCTGGGTGGTTGGCCAGATAAACGGATTGTAATGACAGACAGCTGAAAAAGAAGAGACTGAGAAAGCCTGGGCTGAGGACAAGCATCTGGATTCCCCACCCCCATCTACAGAAGCCTGTAGTCAGTTCTCACAGCTGCTACTTGTGTTCCTGACTCAAGAACCCACAAGCTGGGGGAGGCAAGATGGCGACTGATTGGAAGCACTATATTATTATGCATGTTCATACTTCTTCTGCATCAAGGGCATAATTGCCAGGCAGGGTTGAAAAATCAAGCTTAGCCTCCTTCTTTGCAGCTAAGAAGGGCTCTGTGGTCTCGTGCGTGGGAAGATCAGAGGATTTTGAGTCTTCTTTGATTAGAGGATTTTAAAGTCCTTTGTCTCCTGAAACGAAGATATCATCAAAGCCAATGCGGAGGGATGCCGGTGAATGATTCACTGCGTAAGTCTGCTGGCTATAAATACCTGTTTAGATATTGAATGGAACTTGCTTATACCATTATTCTGAAACCTCAGAATAACTTTAAGAATAACTTTAAGCAATGAACTGTGACTTTATCTTTCTGATACTTCATCTGTCTGGTATTAATGGGAGAATGTCAACAAGACTCGCTGCCTCCTATTAAATACAATACTCTCCACTGTGATATTTACTTTTACCACTAATTGAACTGTGCTTAACCTGCAAACTTCTGGTGCTACAAAGACCTTAACTGGACTCAGCTTACAAGACCAGAGATAAGCCACCATTTTATTTCAGCAACATCAGTGATTAATTGTGGGAATCTAAAAACATTGTGAAAATATATTCGGGAAGACTGCCAATATTGGATATTTCTTTTGTTTTGTTTTAATATTTCCTGGCTTTTTTCAAGACAGACAAAAAGTGGTTATTTTTTTTGTATTTTACTGTTTTTTCCCTTTATTTTTTCTCCTTCTCTCCAATCCCATTTTGGATTATAAAAGACTATATTTCATTAATTGGATTACAAAGGGCTATATTTCATCATCAAGAATTTAAAACTGTTTAAAGACTGTCAGCTAAGTATTGACTCAGAACTTTCTTCTATCGGGCTTTCTTTGGACTCTTGTTTCCATGGGATGTTCTCGGGGGAGATGCCATTTTTTCCTATTCTTTCCTGAACTGATCTTAAATGTTCTTTGCTGCCATCTGCTTCTGAAGACAGAACTGTTTCTAAATGTCCAAGATTTAAATAAGAAAATAAGAAAATCTTTGCTGTCACCTGATGGTTGAAGACTGGTTTTAAGACTGGTCATATAGAAAAATTGTACAGCGCTTTAAACAGGGAAGGAAATCGAGAAAATTGGGTAAGATGACTACAGGAACCAGAGCAGCAAAAAAGGAATACAGCTCAGACAATGATATAGAACTAATAACTGAAGAGAGAGTGTCAACTCTCACATGACAAATTAAAGCCCTTTCAACAGAAATAGAATAAGAAAACAAAAATGTTCTAAAACAATTGCAACAAACAGGATATTATTGAGGAAATAAAACATGAAAATAAAAACCTTTTAACTCAACTACAGCAAACAGACCAAAAGGCACAGGAGACCTTTGTTGGACTAAAGGAAGATATACAATAGATAAGAACTGAGATAATATCTGGACTGCAGGAAGAAAGTAAAAAAAATACAAGAAAACAAAATATTCAAGAAATTAAGACAAAGATCAATTAAACAAAAAAAATGAATCAGTACAAGAACCATAAGCAAACTCTCTAACAGAAGCAAATCAAAGGATTGAAGTCTTGGAATCAAATCACAGGAGCGATAATTTACATTCCTGAGGAATCCCAGAAGCCTTTCGTGACTTGGATTTAGAGAAAGATTTTCAAAAATTAATACTAGATGTTTTGAGGGTTCAAGGTGATTTTCTGGAAATTGAACAAATTTACAGAATCAATTAGAAATATGCAAGTCAAAATAAGTTACCACAAGATATATTGGTCAGCTTTACTCATATGAAATTGAAGGACACAAATTTAACACAACATAGAAAAGAATCACTTACTATACAAAGACAAGAAGTACAAATATTCCAAGACCTGCCTCCCAGCATAATAAAATAAATAAAACAATTTGGAGATTTGAAGTGAATGTTGCAAGAGAAGTAAATAACGTATCGGTGGAAAATTACCTTTGCTTTAGAAATATTATTGATAAAAGGCAGGGAAACAATAACAACAGTTGAACAAGCTGAACTACTCTTGCAAGAACTGTTAGCAAAAAAAGATCAGAAGATGCCAGAATATCATCCAGAGAAGAGACAAGGAGTGATAAGGAAAAGAAAATAGGAAAGAAGAAAGGGGGGAAAATGAATTAATTAAAAATCATTTCCGCAGACTTGAATGGACTAAATTCACCTTCTAAAAGATCAGATATATTATGTGTTCAAAAATATATATTTTAAAAGGTCAAGAACATATTTTAAATTGTAAAATATAGGCAAAGTATATATCTGCACAAAGAAAAAAAGTGTTACAATATACATTAATAACCAAACCTTAGAAGTTCTTAAAGAACTAAAAGATCAAAATTGAAAGTTTCTGATCCTGAAGGTTACGTTACCAGAAGGACATATATGGACACTGGAATCAATATATGGCCCCAACAATACCAAAAATGCATTTTTTGATTTTTTTAAATCAAACACTAATAGACTGTTAAGAAGGAGAGATTTTAATTTTTGGAGACATGAATGGGTGTTAAATCAAAGAATGTTGGAGGAAAACTCTCCAAAAATGTATTTAGATATATGGGAAACTTAGAATTAGAAGATATTTGGTAAATACTTCATCCAGATGAAAGAGATTTTATGTATTTTTCCAACAGACACCAATCATATTCAAGAATAGACATGCATTGGATATCAAAAAGTTTAATTACAAAGAGTCAGGAAAGCAAAGATTCTGCTGAAGATCTTAGCGGATCATAATCCAATAGAGCTAATCGAGAAGAGTGGAAGTAAGAAAAAAAGAAGACGGAGATTAAACGATACATTATTATTCCAAGATGAGGTAATGAAAAAATGCAATAAAGATTTAATGGAATACTTCGGTATTAATAATACTACTGAAACTACTGCAACAATAATATGGGAAGCCAATATGGTATACAACAGAGGAACTTTATTGGCAATAGCTGCAAAAAAGAAAAAAGAATAATAGATAAAATGAAGACATTAGAACAAGATCATAAAACTACTGGCAATAAGAAGAAACTGAAGGAATTAAAACAAAGAACCAATTAGATTTGTTAGAAGTAGAAAAAATGCAGACAATAATATTTAAAGCAAAGAAATTTTGAATGTGCAAATAAACCTGTGAGATATCTAGCATGATGTCTAGGAAAAGAAAGTAAAAAAAGGATATCTGGGATCAGGAAAAGAAAGCAAGTAATTTATGCAGAGCAAGAAATGCATGAACAAATAATCCCCCCCCCCTGAATCTTTACAAAGAATTAATAGATGGAGAAGGAATGGAAAAATATCTAACAGAATTACCAGTTAAAAGGTTTACATCTGAACAAAGAAGAATTTTGAATCAAGTGATAACAATATAGGAAATTAATTATGCTATCAAAAAACTCAAGAAGGATAAAGCACCTGGACCAGACTGTCTGACAGCAATTTATTATAAATGCTTTGAAGAAATATTAGCAATACCTTTGCAAAGAGTATTGAATGAAATACAAGAGACAAAGTGCATACCACCCACTTGGCAAGAAGTGAATATAACTATAATATACAAAGAAGGGAACAGCCCATTATCACCACAAATGTATAGACCAATCTCATTATTAAATATGGATTATAAAATTTTCACAACAGTCACAGCTAAGAAACTAAAAAATGCATTCCAGATTTAATTCATGAAGATCAAACGGGATTTGTTCCAAGAAGATATCCGAAAAATAATATTAGATATTAGTTGCTGTAGATTTTCCGGGTTGTATGGCCATGGTCTTGGCATTGTAGAACCTGACGTTTTGCCAATAGCTGTGACTGGCATCCTCAGAGGTAGAAAGATACATCTTTCTGTGTTCTACCTCTGAGGATGCCAGTTACAGCTACTGGCGAAACATCAGGTTCGACAATGCCAAGACCACGGCCGCACAACCCGGAAAATCTACAGCAACTAATGAACTCCTACCATGAAAGCCTTTGACAAAATATTAGATATTTATTGAATGTAACTGAATACTCAAGAAGAAAAGGAGAAGAAGCAGCATTTATGTTCCTAGATGCAGAGAAAGCTTTTGATTATGTATCTTGGTTGTTTTTAATGGAAGTCCACCAAAATATGAACTGTGCAACAAAATTTTTAAACTGGATGCAAGATATTTATATAAAAGAACAAGCTAGAATTTTAATAAATGGCCCTTTAATGGAGAAAATTGAAATATCAGAAGGAAAGTGACAAGGTTGTCCAGTATCACTGTTATTATTTTGACAATGGAAATATTGGCAACAAAAATTAAGACAAGATATGAGGATTTTTTGAATAAAAGAAGATAAAGAAGAATATAAACTGAAAAGTTATGAAGATAATGTCATAACATCAGGAACAAAACCAAATATTTCCCTGAAATATACCATGGAACAAAAAATTGATTGGGAACTTATTCCAGGTATAAACTGAATAAAAAGAAGACAAAGATAATGTTATTACTGGCAATGAAAGCAGAAGAAAAAGGATAGAAAAATAACAGAATGTGCTGTCACCAACAACCAATAAAGTATCTGGGAATATATGTAACTGGACAAAATGATAATCTTTATAAAAATAATTATCAAAAAGTTTGGGCAAATATTAGTGAAGATCCACAAAGATGGGAAAGGTTGAAAATGTTGTGGTTGGGAAGAATTTCTGCAATTAAAATGACTATATCATCAAAATTGACTTTTTTGTTTCAGATGTTGCCAATCCATATAGATAAAACGATTTTTAAAAGATAGCAGAGCAATGATAAACAACTTTTTATGAAGTGGAAAGAAGCCAATAATAAGATGTAAAGTATTACAGGATGGGGGGGGGAGCCTTAGCTGTACCTAATATCAAATATTTTCACCAAGCAGCAGCAGTCTGAGTGTCAGACAGATCACAAACTCAAATCGAAAGAATGTTAAACTGGAAATAATTGATAATAAATAAGGAATACATAATTATCTATCGATCATGAAATCATTAAAAACAATTCAAATACAGGATGGCCTAGTAAGAATATGGTTTCAGTGTAGAAATAGAATAAGTCCACCAGCTTCTCCACTGACATGCCCTGTTGATGTCTATTGTGATAAAAGTACAAGAAAGAAAATTGATCATATAACTTATGAGAATACGATGTACAAACAAAGAAAAATAAAACCCTGGCAAACAGTCCAAGATGAAGAGGGAAAAAATGGTTATTATATCATCAAATGGTATCAAGATTGAGAGAACAAATAGTTAAAGACGGCTGACTAAGAAAATGACTTTTGAACAATTAATCATTGGAGATAAGTCATTTATTACGATAAATTTATAAAAAGTTATTGCAGTATGACACTGAAATGGAGCAAGTAAAAACTATATGACAAAATGGATGCAAAATTTTGGAGAAAATATCCATATGAGTCAATGGGAAAAGTTTTGGATTAAAGAAATTAAGTTTACCAAATGTCAAGTACTAAGGGAGAACTGATATAAACTGTTCCTTGGATGGCATATTACCCCTAAAGATATAGCAAAAACAAAACTATAATGAGAAATGTTGGAAATGTCAGAATACAGAAGCAACATTCTATCATATGTGGTGGACATTTAAGAAAGCAAGAAAATATTGGATAGATGCAAAAGATATTAAAACTAAACTTTGTGATGGACCCAAAAAGTATGCTATTAAACATTTTACCAAGCAGTATTACAAAATTGCACGGTAAATTATTTAAGTATATGGTGACAGTGGCAAGAGTGGTATTTGCAGCAAAATGGAAGGCAGTGGAATGTCCAGATTTGAAGGAATGGAGGAATAAACTGAATGAATATGCGATAATGGCAACGTTAATATCTCTCATACATAACAGACCGATTTCAGAATTTCAAGAAAAATGGAAAGTGTTTTTAAAGTACCTGCATACATGGCGGCGCCAGTGGTAAGGGTGAAGAGCCTTGGAGTGATCCTGGATTGCCTTGCTTTCTATGGAGGCCCAGGTCACCACCATTGCCAGGTCAGCCTTTTATCATCTTCAGTTGGTCGGGCAACTGGTTCCCTATCTCACCTCCCAGGACTTAGCTACTGTGATCCATGCAATGGTCACTTCTAGTCTGGATTACTGAACTCATTTTATGCGGATCTGCCTTTGAACCTAACCCATAAATTGCACCTAGTGCAGAATGCCGTGGTTTGAGTGCTGACAGTGACGTCTGTGCGGGAGCAAATTCAACCAGTGCTGTGCCAGCTGCACAGGTGGCCAATTAAATACCGGAACTGGTTCAAGCTTATGGGAAGGAGGAGGAGGAGGAAGAGGAACAGATTGGATTTATACCCTGCCCGTCACGTGACGTCTAAGACTAGCGGCTTACACACTACTTTCCCTTCCCCTCCCCACAACAGATACCCTGTGAGGTAGGTGGGGCTGAGAGAGCTCTGAGAGAACTGTCATTGAGAGAACAGCTCTGACAGAACTATGGCTTGCCCAAGGTCATCCAGCAGCTGCAAGTGGAGGAGTGGGGAATCAAACCCGGTTCTCCCAGATTCAAAGCTCTATGTGGCCAAGGACCAGCATATCCACGAGACCATCTCTCCCCATATGTGCCCCAGAGAGCATTGTGCTCCGCAGATCAACATCTCCTGGGAGTCCCTGGCCCTGAAAGACATCCACTTAGTCTCAACCAGGGCCAGGGCCTTTTCTGCCCTGGCTCCAGCCTGGTGGAACATGCTTCCACCTGAGATCAGGGCACTTCGGGACCTATTACAGTTCCGCAGGGCCTGCAAAACGGAGCTGTTCCACTAGGCCTTCAGTTGAGAAGGCAGACATCCAGTCCATTCCAGTCTCCTCCGTACACAGACTTTGTCACTGTCTTTCGTCCAAACTGACCCTGCTAGGAGACTGCCAACTGTAGGAGGCATTTGAATTCTCTGTCTCGTTGCCATCACTGCTATTACCAGTTCCTTTAAAACTTTTCTTCGTTTGTATTTGTTTCCATTTATATTCCTCCCTCCCCGCAAGCGGGCTCAGGGAGGATCACAGAACAAATCAAGACATCACAAAATTAAGATACATTATTAAATATAAAAACAATCAAAACTGTATAAAACAACATATATTAAAACAGGCCCCACTATTCGTAAGCATAGTTTACAAGCTGGTGCCATTTTCTACTTCTTAATCTGGGCCCCATAAAGATGGTAAACTTCAGCGGGGGGGGGGGAGAGATTTTATTGGGACACCCACTGCCTCAACCAAAGGTCTGGTGGAACAGCTCCGTTTTACAGGCCCTGCGGAACGGTAGTCCCACAGGGCCCTGATCTCAGATGGGATCATGTTCCACCAGGCTGGGGCCAGGACAGAAAAGGCCCTGGCCCTGGTCGAGACTAAGCAGATGCCCCTTGGGCCGGGGACAATGTTATGTTTAATGCTTTTTTAGTTGTTAACCTATATATTGTTACCTGCCCTGAGCCTGCTTGCGGGATAGGGCAGGATATAAATCAAATTAAATAAGTAATTAATAAAATAAAACATTAAAATAGAATGAAAGATTTCAACAACACAGCTATCTAATGAAAATGTTATTAGATATGAAGATAGATGGAAAAAATAGAAAAGGTCCGTATACAGAAGTGAAATAAATAGTAAAAGCAAATTTAAGTAATGTATATGAATATAGTTTGTATTTTATGTTTGTATGTTTGTAAATTGAAATAATTTTTTTAAAAAAGAACCCACAAGCTCTTGACAGTTGCTGCCTGCAACTGGGGAAGGAGAAAAGCAGGAAATGTCCAAGAGGACAAAGAAGGACGAAAGAGCCCCCCGTTCTTCCCTGCCGTGTAAAATGAGGTGCTACTGGAGGGAGAGCGGGCAAAGGGTGTCCTCTGCTCTTTTCTAGCCTGGAGCAAGGAGACAGCTGGAAAGGATGACCCTGCATCTGCTTCAGGCACAAAGGATTACATGATTAGGTCCTCAAACAGAGGCAAGATGAATGCAGGGAGAGTGTAGAGGGATAAACATGGGGCTAGTTTCTTAGACCTGGCAATGCAGACTATATAAATATTTTCTGTTCCAACGTGCAAACATCCATTTCACTGTGCAGAAGCTATTTTGGTTCAAGGACAACTAGTATCTCCAATTGTTCCTAGGGGTGTTTTGAACAACCACCATAATTAACACTATGCATATAAAGAGAGGCAGAGAGATACACACCCACTCACCACTGTTGCAGTATCAAATAGCATTGTTTGAAACATGCTCCGTAACAACATACAGCTATGAGTGGCAGTAACAGCTGCCCAGGACAATAATGCAGTGCTTAGCTGGCAAAGGAACAGAGAAATGAGGGTGTTCCCTGAACTAGGCCCATCTTGGGCCTTCACAACATGAGCTTTGCCCTCACTTTTTGAAATGGTTCATATTCCTTGCATAGTAAAACTAAGAAAATCCTTAAATTTTAGAAATCTTTTAAACAATGGAGATCTGCCTAAAATAGGCAATATAAAAAACTAGGAATAAGGCCCGTTGTGGAAAAAAAAAGAGCTCTAGAAAGAGGCTCTGGGAGAGTGCCAAGACCTTGGGCACTCAGCGTCAATGTGCTGTAGCAACCTCAGCTGGGTATAATGACACAGAATCCACCATTTTCTCCAGAAGAACTGATCTCTGTTACCTGAAGAGCAGTTGTAATTTTCAGTGATCTCCAGCCCTCACCTGGAGATTGGCAACAATTGTTACCCAGGAAGAAATGGCTGGTTTAGAAGGTGGAGTCTATGGCATTGTACCTGTCTGAGGTCCCACCCCTCCTCAAACCTCACCCTCTCCATGCTCCACCCCTCAAATCTCCAGGAATTTCCCAACCTGGAGTTGGCGACCCTATCTCCTTCCCAGCCAAGCATCAACCTGCCATTATCTGCCCCTCTGATGTCAGCTTTGCATCTCCTCCCCCCTCCCTCCTGGAGATCAGTTGTAAATCTGTGTGATTTCCACCCCTCTCCTGAGATTGGCAATAGCGGTTCCCCAGAGAGGAATGGCTGGTTGGGAGGGTGGAGTACTTGTCTGAGGTCCCACCCCTCCTCAAACCTCACCCTCTCCAGGTTCCATCCCTCAAATCTCCAGGAATTTCCCAACCTGGAGTTGGCAACCCTATCTTCTTCCCAGCCAATCATCAACCTACCTTTATTTCCCCCTCTCCTCAGCTTTCCATTTTCCCACACACACACCTGCAGCCTCTTCCGTGCTCTGAATCCCTGCCACAAAGTCCACCATTTTCTCAAGGGGAACTTATCTCTGCCATCTGGAGAGCAGTTGTAATTTTGAGTGATCTCCAGCCCTCTCCTAGAGATTGGCAACAATGGTTTCCCAGGAGGAAAATAGTCTTTCTCTGCAATGGGGACCAAAGCAGCTTACATCATCCTCCTCTCCCCCTTTTGACTTGCACAACAACCCTGTGAGGTAGGTTAGGCTGAAAGTCTGTGACTGGTCCAAAATCACCCACTCAGCTTCTACAGCAAGAACCTGGATCTAGCAGACCCTGCTCTGAAGCACTGAC